>NC_086323.1:113703423-113938423 GCF_036172605.1 Pelobates fuscus
AGCCGGGTGCACTACCAGGGCTCCAAAAATATATATTGAATAATAATATATCGATCTATCATGGTTATTGACCTTAGAGTAATTATAATACAGTACCTTTGTCCGGCTAACTTGAAGTCTCATTCAATGCTAAGACAAAGATTAGACATGATGAGTTAATAATGATTCCCAGGCATCATCAGCTACAGATTTGAAGAAAACAAGGCTTTTCACTGCAAGTATGAAAAGGAATACTCCTGATACTCGGGTTAAGTTTTCTTTGGTTTCATATAAACATATTAACACATATACCTGGCATACACATTGCAGATACATCTGACTCTAATTTATTTAGTGGAAGATTAACAAGAGACAGAGGTTACCGGCACGGTATGGAGCTGGTAGGGCTCTGCTATACCTAAATGAGGAAATGATGTACAAGCCATCCCTTTGGTGTTTATATGGTGTGTAGTGGAGGCACCTGCAGGTTTTGTTTTGAGTTACCATGGCAGAGAACTGTCAGGCTGTGCATGTGTCAGCCGGGCTCCTTTCAGACACCCCCACAGCAATTGGTGACTAATCCAAACTAGGGTGCTTCTTACAACAGAAAAGGGTCAGAAAGCACAGCTCTGTGTAAGCCGAAAACATACATTATTTGACACATAAATATGCTGATCATGAGTTGGCTGATAGCTACCTGTATCTTCAGCACAGCTGCTAGAGTTCATTGGGAGATTTTGGATAGAATTTAATACATGGATGGCAAAACAAGATGCCACAATACATTATGGGAGTATACAGGGGAATGTTTTGCTTATCTCTCATAAAGTACAAATGAATAATACAAAGGTGTTACTTTTATAAAGAAAGTTTTGCAAATGAGAGACGTTTGAGAAAAGCAGAAGTGAAGCTATTCTATTGTACTTTATTGAGAGTTTAGTTAAGTATAGTCATGGCATACAGAAGACAACCACTGTCTACATGATATAACGGAAGAATGAAACCACTTGACATAAATAAAAGATAAACATAAAATAAAGAATAACATTGTAACATTAAAACATGGTACAATACATATGCAGTACAGATTTGCAAGAGGTTCTCAGCCAGGCATTACATATCTGACAAACAGAACTCTGGTCAGCAAATGTCATTAGCAAAATGAATATGGTGTCAGTAGGCATTGCGAGTAAGTAATGCAATCCAAATCAAAACAGTATAACAGGAATTCTAATTGGAATCGGAACACGAATTGCTAAGAGGGAAGTCAAAATAGTAAGGGTTTGACTTGGGTTGTGTCATATCTATCTGTGCAGCACGTCATTAGCAGTTAGGCCAGGTCTCATTTAGGGATCGACCGATTATCGGTTTTACCGATATAATCGGCCGATATTCGGTATTTTCGGCAATATCGGTATCGGCCAATAGGGATACCGATATTGCCGATAATACCTCGCAGGACCGCCAGGCTCATTACAAGCCCGGCGGTCCTGGGGGGGCGGGCAGCAAGCGTTTACTCACCTCCCAGCAGCTCCTCCAGCTCCCCAGTGTAAATCTCGCGAGACCCGCGGCCAGCTCTGACGGCCGCGGGTCTCGCAAGATTTACACTGGGGAGCTGGAGGAGCTGTTGGGAGGTGAGTAAACGCTTGCTGCCCGCCCCCCCAGGACCACAGCTAAGCCAATGCCACTGACTGCCACTGACCCCCCTCCCTGGCAAGGCAACAAACAGGGAGGGGGGACAACAAAAATAAATAATTAAACATGTAAAAAAATATATAAATTTAATATAAAAAAATTTCATAAAAAATGCCCCCTCACACACATACACATATTATACACATACACTACACAAACACACTGTGTATATAATTCAGTGTGTTTGAATAGTGTGTGTGTATATAATTCAGTGTGTTTGAATAGTGTGTGTGTGTGTGTATATAATTCAGTGTGTTTGAATAGTGTGTGTGTGTATATAATTCAGTGTGTTTGAATAGTGTGTGTGTATATAATTCAGTGTGTGTGTGTATATAATTCAGTGTGTTTGAATAGTGTGTGTGTGTATATAATTCAGTGTGTCTGAATGGTGTGTGTGTGTATATAATGCAGTGTGTGTGTGTATAATAATGCAGTGTGTGTTTGTATAGTGTGTGTGTGTATATAATGCAGTGTGTGTGTATATAATGCAGTGTGTTTGTATTGTGTGTGTGTATATAATGCAGTGTGTTTGTATAGACACACACACTATACAAACACACTGCATTATATACACACACTGCATTATATATACACACACACTATACAAACACACTGCATTATACACACACTATACAAACACACTGCATTATACACACACTATACAAACACACTGCATTATATAAACACTGCATTATATACACAGTGTGTTTGTGTAGTGTGTTTATATAATTCAGTGTGTTTGTGTAGTGTGTTTATATAATTCAGTGTGTGTTTGTGTAGTGTGTTTATATAATGCACACTACACACACACTCTGCATTATATACATACACTATACAAACACACACACTCTGCATTATATAAACACACTACATTCACTATACACACACTACACAAATACACACACACTACACAAATACACACACACTACACAAACACACACACTTTGTAAAGTGAATGCTGTATATACTAAATGCACACACACTGCATTCACTTTACGCACACTACCCACACACTACACACTAGACAAATACACACTGCATCCACTACACAAACATACACAGCTCCCCTGTCTAAACACACTGCATCCACTACACGTGGCATGTATATTTTGTGCATTTACCTTTAGAAATAGTTTTTATTTTCCAAAATGGTAAATGTACAGAATATCGGCAAATTTTATCGGCTATCGGCCTGAAAGTTCACAGAATATCGGTATCGGTATCGGCTCTAAAAAATCAATATCGGTCGATCCCTAGTCTCATTACAATATCTATCCCATGTCTCCTACCTGCGTGCCACCCCAGACCTAGTGTTAGTTGAGATGCTCAGGCCCACTTTAAAAGCCTGATCTTTGGCACATAAAGAATGTAAGGATGGTGTTCTATCTGATCTCCACATCAGTGGTAATAATATGCATTCCCGATGTAAGGATGTGGTACGCTACAGTAGGAGTAGCTTTGGTAAATTCTATGTAAATAAAAGGAAGAGCATACATTATGAGTAAAAGGGAAGGGTTCACCTGTCACTGACACTATCACTCAGTCAATTCCTACTCAAAAAGAGGCAATTATTTCACATGACCACCAAATATGTTACATAGATCCAGGTGCTCGAGCGCACCTCTAACATCGGTCATTCAGATTAAGTGGTCCAGTCTGGTCGGACCATATTCCAATTATAGATGATTTTTCTATGTGGGAAAAACAATGAGAAATACCCTTATTACAGGAGAATGTATCTTTCCACATGTCTCCAGTTATTGTCACTACTATGACTTTTTCCCAGTCAACCGAAAATGAGCAGGTCTCCACAGGAGGGAATTTGTGGATCAGTTTATAACAAGTAGACATTGGGCCTCATAATGGGGATCTACCCAAACACAACAACTCAATGTTTGTAAGTACAAATGAGGAGCTGCTAGGAATCTTAATAGGAAAATAGCGAGACCGTAGCCAAAGGATTATTTGACAGTGCCCATTGTATGTGGCCCTAGATTAAAACAAAACGAAACTTTTTCCTGTAATTCTAAAAATGTGATCAAAGCATTAAAAGCATCTCTAAAGAAGGCCTGAATATGTATGACTTCTGCCTTCTTCCACGAGATGTGTAACGTCTCAAGGTAGGTACACTTGCAGGAGAAGTTCTGGGGTGTCTTTTTTTTTTTGTAGTTTGAGTTTAATGGGCAGCATAGCTGTAAACCCAAAGAGTTAATGAGATGTAATGAAATTAACTAAAGGGGGTGACATTGGCCATGGTGCAAAAGAGGCCTAATATCGCTGTATCCATGCACAAAGGTGCTTACGATTTGCAAAAAAATATCTTCAACTATAACATTGCCCTTTCAATAATGGCTGTCAAAGGAGGTATGTTTTATTTAAATGTCAGTAGTGTTACATAGACACACATAGAATAACTATATAAATGACATTCTAATGTCAAACATTAATAAAGTTACAGTAAATCAATTACTGGAAACACTTTCAATTTAGAAGCTATTTTTTTTATAAAAATCCTATTAAATAATATTTGTAATGTTTTTTTTAACACAAGGCCTTTAGGTTATTGTCCTGTAGGCATACACCAAACCTTCTGCATATTTTAAACGAGCACTCCAAGCACTATAACCACTACAGCAGTGATGATGCCAGGAGTACTCTGGTGTCCCACTCCAATGTAAGTAGTCAAAACATTTTAGAATGGTTTGACTTCTTACCTGGGGTCTGCCTGGCTCTGCTCCCGGCCTCTCCTCTTCCACTTCCTGTTAGGCTAAACCCTGCACCACCAAGTTTGGCTCAGGCAAAGAACTTCTGGTATTCTCAGACAGCAGTGCATGGCATACCCCATTTAGGAAGTCAATAGAAGTCAAAAACAATTTGCCCCATCTAGCACGAAACCACTGTAACACACTGTTGTGGTTATGGTGCTTGCAGCGTTCTTTTAAGAATATCGATTAACAAGAAATAGTGACCAATAGGTAGGTCCTCAGCTGCTGTAGAACAACATCCTCCATAATGCTTTGCTAGCCTTATTGCATGATGATGGTCTACAACCCGTGGAGATCTACCTTTTGCCAAGTTACACAACTTTATGAAATATTTAATGAAAAAAATTGCAACACCTTTTATTGGATTTTTCCAATATAACCTTTTCTATATTGTCTGTTTTTTGTCTTGTGTTTTAGATCCTATGGACTTTCTCTATTTATCTGGAATCAGTGGCCATTCTGCCACAGCTCTTCATGATCAGCAAGACAGGAGAAGCTGAATCCATTACAACTCACTACCTCTTTTTTCTGGGGCTTTACCGCATGCTTTACTTGGCTAACTGGATTTGGCGTTACCACACTGAGAAGTTCTATGACCAGATTGCGGTGGTATCTGGAGTGGTGCAGACCATCTTCTATTTTGACTTCTTCTACCTGTATATAACTAAAGGTAATTAGAGACCGTTATGAATTATGATGACAAATTTGGGGAATTTATACTGGGTGATGAAGAAGTCACTTTTTTTATAGTGAAATAACATGTTCAACCGAAGACAGGAGATGACCAGGTAGCCATCAACCACCCAAGAGATCTAGCAGGAATTAAGTGGCTATTGTCATAGAGACAGAGATATGTTTGTGAGCTCTGTGTCAGTGCCATTCCTCCTAGAAATATAGTTTAGCTCTGGGATAAACTGGGGGGTGTACCACTAAGCTGAATAAATAAAACTCCCATTTGTACAACATTAAAGCTATCACAAGATCGGAGATTCTAGAACTGTCTAGTTGATAAAAAATAAGAAACTCACGTTTTGGGCAGTGTGTTCTAGGTTAGTGATGTTCACATGGAATAAAGTAACAACGATTGCCTGTGCGACGTAGGAGAGTGTATTTGCATTTTATCCCAGGGGTCAGCAGGCTTGTCAGGCCTAACATTACTGTGTATTACAGTGGAAATTGTTGGCAATCCAAGATGAATCAAAGTGAATGTTAACGTTAAGTTTAAAATAGCCAAACTGGAAACAGAGTTGACGCAGTTAAAGCAGATCTGTCACAATTAGATCCCTTGACTAAGAGCCAAAGGGTTCCTTAACCCCTTAAGGACCAAACTTCTGTAATAAAAGGGAATCATGACATGTCACACGTCATGTGTCCTTAAGGGGTTAATCTTTTACTTCCGAATCCTCCCAACCATTTTTGGGCCACAGGATGCTTTTTACATACCTTTAATTTGCTATTACAGATAATTGTGCCCAGAAATAACATACTTTGCCCATAGCTGGTCATACGTGTCAAATCACACATATACCCAGTTAACCAATGCTTTGTAACCTGAACCTAAGTTGACTGAGCGAGTCAACTGAGAGGATATGGGACACGCTGCTACAGGACATGATCTGGAACTGGAGGGAGGCGAGTACACAGACCATGGGTCAATGACAAAATTAACTAAGGAAAAAAGTAGTGCCTACGTTTACTTATGTATAACTCTGTAAATAAGCATAATTTTTTTTTTAGAAACTAAACAAAGCCTCAAACCAGTTAAGGGGGTTTGGGACAACCTCACAATATCTGAATTAGAGTAGATTTCTAAGTTATAGTTTTGGGTTTGTACTTTTGCTGTAATTCAAGGAGAGGTTTGAAAAATGTATTAAAGACCTCCCTTATTTACTGAAGATTAGCAAATAGTCAGGATACACAGAGGGAAACCTTATCTGGGAGGTAAGCTGCTAATGCTCTATACAATGTAAATAGCATATTTACCAATGATACAAATCTGCTGTTGTGTCAAACACAGGTTTGGGCTGAATTACTTTTCCAAAGGAACAGATATATATCTCAGGCCAAAGTATTCATCAACCTTGGTCTTAGAGTAGACATAAAACTGACAAAGCTTTAGACATCATCAATGCCATGCTTTCTCTTCAAATGCTGTTTTGTGTGTTTTGTAAGGGGTACAGCAGTCTCCTTGATACCCGTGGGGAGTGGTGCCGATCCGGCAGACCGCCATTGTCCCATCCCTTGCAGTTTCATGCTTTTCGCATGCCCCTTTGTAGGACGGAATTGGACATAGCCACCACTCCATGATGTTTTAGGGGTGTGGTTACGTCAATTACATTCCCAGCCTCTAAAACAGCAAAATTTCAAATGACCAGTGCCCTGTTGTGGTTTCTGCTTAAACTAATAGTGTTTATACTATTCTGAATAAATGTTATTGGCCTGACTTTCCACTTGACCATTCTGTGTTCTGAGAACCCTGACCTGTCTCTTATCTACCTAAATACTGATCTACCGGTTTATTGTGAAATGTGTTCACTCTAAGGCCAGGTAACACGTTTTATTATATTTTGCATACTCAGGTAAAGTACTTGTCCTTACCCGTTTTCTGCTGACCTAGGCAAACCTTTTGGCACTCCATATGTTGTGGACTATATCTCCATTGATGCTTTTTACAATTGTAATGCTAGCAAAGCATCAGGGGAGATGTAGTTCACAACATCTAGTGTGCCAAGGTTGCCCACTCTTAACCTATACATTTCTGGATCTGCTTCCAAACTTTATCAGCACTTTGTAGGTCTTCTTCTGTAGCATTCTAGAGGTAAAGTGCAGGTTTTGTAGGTTCCATATATCTTGATCACAGTATAATAAGGCGTGCATTAGATTTATGGCCCTACGGGCTTCTCCGATTCTTGGACCTTGTCAGCACAAGCTACAGAGCAAATTAAGTTCTTAAAGAATGTCTATGCATAGTTTGTGGAAAAACGAGCATTCCAGCCTAACACTGGATCATGAAAGTGTAGGAAGCACTTTATCTATATAAATTCAGCCAGTCTATGCGTCTTCCTGTTTATACAAGTATTTTTATGGTGTGAGCCCTCCATTGGCAGGTTCTTTCATAGAGATTTTTACAAGTCATAATGTGGGAGAAGTAAAAAACTGTTTTAAAAAAAATAATAATTAGGGAAATTAAAAGCATCCTGAAGAATGAGGAAAAACTAAGGGATCACAGAAAAATAGGCAGGCTATGGTACTAAAATGTCACAAAATTATGAAATTATTATACAGGGTGAGACAAAAGTCAAGAGCAACTCTAATACCTGTTTATTAAACACAGAAAGGTAGTGGACCAAAGAGCAGTATTTAGCCCAAAAATCTGATTTAGAAACATTTTCCAAATCCACCATAGTCATGGCTTTACTATTGTAGCCTAATCTTTGCCACTCTGTTTGCAGTTTACTATAATTTATTGTTCAGTGAGTAACTGACCCATCAGTGCATTTCATGGAATTTGATTGTTTACTAACATTTTAACTTTTAGTGTCACTCTTATAAATGCGTGTAAGTAAAAAAAAACAAAAAAAAAAACACAAACTAATTATTATATTTCACTTCCTAACAGTTCTCAGAGGGAAAAAGCTGAGTCTTCCAATGCCAGTGTAAGATGGACCAGGATACCATTACTGTGCTCCCAAACCTCACCCCCCACGCTATGGACTTAAATGGGGAGGGTAGAATCACTCCTGCTCTAAGTGCACACCAATCACCCCTTCCCCCTGGGCCCGTGCTTGGCTATCGGATGGTAAAGCAGTTGTTTTTCTGTGTATTTCTATTTGTTTTTTTGCTGGATAAAATAAAATATATTCATGGGATATATACTTTGATTCATGGATATGGGTATACAGTTATGTAAAAAAATATTTATTTTAGTACATTTTTATGCACAGTAAAATTGTTTAGAAATACAAGCTAATCTACTTGTTATTGAACTCTACAACTATTAAACTTGTTACCTTCTATTAATATTTATTTTTTACATATACATTTGTGAACCTTCTACAATGCCCTAACCTTTGAGGGGTTAACATTACATTTTTATTATATAGGGAACAGGAGGTTGTCATTACAGTATTTTCAAAAACTCTGAAAGTGAAATGAGTAATTAGCTGTTTGACGTAGTTTCACACAATGAGTAGAGCAGGTCTATCTCTTTAGAATGGTCTTCAAAATTGGAGCTGTAAGACAAACAAACAAAAAAAGAAAATGGATGATATTCTGGAAGTAATTTACCCACAAATTCTCGTTAGTGGGAAGTATTAATTATAAGTGTACAGGTAATTACATCTTTACATTGTGCTAGAAACATTCATAATAAATGTGTAGATTCGAATCCCAAAACACGCTTCCCATCCTACTTGGTGGCCAAACTGCAGTGCTCATATGGCTCGGTAACAATGCTATTGTAGAGAATTTCAGAATGCTTTTGTGAGGTTAAGGCACCATGTTGTGCCATGCACTTGGATATGGCAAAATGAGGTACAAGTGTAAATTTTCAACGTTCTATAAAGTATCCATATATTTCCTAACAATGTGGCCATTAAAATGTATGGGTTCAAAGTATTTATAAAAAAAATAAAATGAAATTTTTCATCTAAAGAAAAGTGATTACAGTCCTGCGTTATGTACTATTATCTATGAATGCATACTAACTATGCATTAAAAACCAAAATCAAAACTTATGGTTCTCAAAGCACAAGTCAACATTAAATGGGAGATTTGCTGCACGCAGCATCATGCCAGGAACACAACATTGTTACAGGCTGCTGTGCTAGTGCATCAGTTTACTAAGAAAAGCCACACGTAGCTGGGAATGGGTTAAATTTTAGCTTTGTGTCTCCATAACAACCTGATATTTAACATGATGTGCTTTTAAGTATTAATAGCAACATCGCCCTTGTTTGCATTCAGACTCCTCCACCCTCTTGCACACAATGACAGCCCAGTGTCTTTGTGGCCTGGATCAGAAGTTTTGCTCCCTGCTGCTACTGTACTTGAAACAATTTGTTGTGTGTATACATCTAAAATATATATAAAAAAAAAATAAGTCTGTATCTTCCAAAGCTTTATTACTGGTGCTTTTTTTTTTTTTTTTTAAAAGCTGACATTCTTAGAACCTACTGCCATAATACAGTAATCCAGCTGTCACCCAAATAGCCAACAATTGGCAATCTTGACTATGTAGATGATGGATGAAGCAAAATAGTATTGAGAGACTATGTTGGGCTCAGGTCAGAGTACACATTTAGGGCGCTAAATTTCAGTTTGGCCCACTAGCTGTGATCGCTTTTCATGTAAAAATTGGTCCCGTTTAATGAAGATGTTTTTACAAGGGGCTTATTTATCAAAATGGAAAAAAAGGGCACAGTGTACTGACAAACAATCTGCTAAATAATGTTAGAAAAGCTAATCTGGCTGTCCATTCATCAGAATTCGTTGATGAGTGATACAATACATATAGAGAAATAAACACATATTGCATAGAGCGCTCTGTGGATTGATCCCTTTCACTCATAGTCCTTCCTTTCTCTCATATTTTTTTTTCTTTTTCTAAACTCTCTAAATCCCATCCCGACACGGTCTAAAAAAACAGGTATGTATTCTGTGGACCTACTTAATAGAACATTCACAAATTACAAGATGTGTTCTTGTGGAGTGTTGTGAAATACATGCACGCAATACATCACTGTGGGTTTTTTGCTCTATGATACTCATACACTTTTTAAATAGATGTACATTACATGCTCTGTATTCCACTTGCCATATGTTAGTTATCTCTCATGCCATATTTCACCCCTCACTTCCCATAAATCATGTCTGACTTTGTCACCCCTCACTTGCCGTGAGTCACACAGTTTTATTTCTGAGACTCTTTGTAATACAATCAAACACACAGTATGCCATTGTGAGTTGTGTACTTCTTGTGCTCTTAAATATACTCAGAAGACTTGTGCACGGCGTGACAATTTGGTTCAGTCAAACCATTTTCCCCTGGTGCACGAATTTTGCCAATCGGTGCACTGTTAAATATAAACAAAATGTATATGTATGCATTTTGCAGTACATTGCTAGGAGCATGTTCCTGCCATTTGGTAGGAGAAAAATTAACCAATAGAGAAAAAAGCGGTGTAAGAAATTGATATGCCAAACTGCAATATTGTATCTAACTTTCTGTGTATGTGACTGGTTTCACAAGTTGGGGTCATTTCCTTGATAACAGTGTGATAAGGATCAAAGCTTTCAATTGCATTTTACAACATCCAGCTAAAACAAAAGCTTACATCCCTCCAGCAGTTCTCCTGCCAACCTGTTTTAAAATCTAGGTGTAACCATGGAAGTGTGTGTTTTCCCAAGCAATTCTGTCTAACCTACCCAGAAACCAACCCTAACTGGTTACTTCTTTCACAATGTTACACTATGGCTGGAGGAAAGAGATCAAAGGGAAAGACTTGTGTAAAGACAGAACTCTCTGGAGAAAGAGGGCGGGATAAACCACTTTTGGGAGGGAAAAGGAATTCTGGGACTTGTAGTTTATTACTCCAAGAATCAGTCTTTAAAAGGGCAACATCCAAGGAAGGCTCTCTCTCTTTGTCTCTTTGGAGAGGACAGCGCAGCAAGCAGGGCCATGGTGAACTGATAGAGTCTGTCCCAGATTACCCAAGATGAAGGCACAAGGGGAAGACCTCAATTGAAATGCTTAAGTATTGCCTTTTTAAATGCATCTTTTGATTATGTACTGAATATAATGTATAATGTGTAATGTGTATATCCTTTAAAATCCAACAGTATCCTTAAATTAATAGTTACAATACATTTTATTATACACTTGTGTTTGTGTCTTATTTGTCACACATTCCCTAAAAGAATATCCTTGTAAGAGGGTCATAATTTCATACAGCGGTAAAAAAATAAACAAAAGATTGTGGGAAAACAAACACTATAAAACTCCCCACAGTGTGAATACAAAAAATACTGCTATGCATGACCTGCTTATCTCAAGTTTGATTTTGAGGGCTCCTTCTTGCAAAATGCAAATGAGTACAGATAGGCATAGTGTTTTAGATATAAAGGGACACTATAGTCACCAAAACAACTTTAGCTTAATAAAAGCAGTTTTGTGGTTTAGATCTTACCATTGCAGTTAAATTACTTTTGTTTCTATTTATGCAGCCCTAACCACACCTACCCTGGCTGCTACTCACACAGCCTGCATGAAAACAATAAAAACGTTTAGTTTTCAATTAGAACTTGTTTTAGAAGTTGGTATCTCCTGCTCTGTAAATTGAACCCGTTTTCCTGACACTAGGTCATCCTTGGGGGACCCTAACCCTCAGCTTCCGAGTGGAGCAGAATGCGCATGCGCGGCAAGAGCCGCATGCGCATTCTAACAGTCCATAGGAAAGCTTTTTTTTATGCTTTCCTATGGACGTTCTGCACGCTGGATGTGAATTTCGCATCCAGCGTCGCAGAAGCGCCTCTAGCGGCTGTCAGGAAGAGGTTTACATGTGAAGGGTTAAAACCGGAAGGACCTGGCACCCAGACCACTTCATTGAGCTGAAGTGGTCTGGGTGACTATGGTGTCCCTTTAATCACATACAAGAGGCTGCAGGGTCTAAATGTCTATTAACAGAGCAGGAGATAAGAAATTCTAAATTAAACAATGAGCAATAAAGGACGTTTAAACGTTAGATGTCTCCTTACAGGAGTTGTTAAGAAGAATGTGTAAGTCACATGAAGGGAGACTGGCCTAAGGATGAATAAACAAAGTAATTTAACTCCTAAGTGGCAAATAATTGAGCAGTGACTGCAGGGGCATGATCAATGAACAAAAACTGCTTAATTAAAGTAAAGTTGTTTTCGTGACTATAGTGTTCCTCTAATACTGTAATATAATTCAAAAGGATCAGTGACCAGACACCAGCCATGGATTGCGGTTTCAACCTTGTGGGTCTCATCAGAATTGCCCTGGAAGTAGAAGTCTCTCCGAGAGCAAACAAAAATGTGTGAGTTTTGAAGTTGTTTAGCAAGTACATTGTATGTTTGTTAATATTTAACACCTGACTTGGAGATAGTTACCATATATGACTATACATAGCATAAGCCTGCCACAACACCAATACTCCATTTTGGTTTTACGTGTCTGATACATACACACACTCATGCGCAAACGGACACGCACCCGTGTGTACTGCAGTGTACAAAGACACTCCAATGACTTTATAATCGGCATAAAAATAAAATTTAACTTTTCTTTAGATCAAGATAAAAAATATCAACGTTTTAGTTTTAACAAAAAAAGCGTGATGAGCTGCTATATTTCTTATAAAAATAAAACTTTGATTTTATTTAGTGTAAGTTACTTCACAATTTACTCCACATTTGGCATTCCATAATTTACCCCTGATTTTAAATAGTTTCCTTCCTACAAACCAGTAATTTTGCATTCTGTGTCACCTGCATTAAACAAACCCATTCCTGATGCATGTATCCGCACACAAAAATAAACCTGGTCCTTCAAATAACTAGAACTGTAGCTTTGAGGCATTACATAAAAATAAATCTTTAGATACCACTGCATGAAAACACAGGATTACCATCAGAAATGAATCTGAGAGGGTGCATTTACATAATACCACTGTACTTTTTAATATCTGTTTTGATTGTCAACATGGGGCATATTACATTCCGCATTTGCACCATTATAGCATCATTTATATCTGCCCTTATAATGCAATAGGATTAAGAATTCAAGTTTCAATCTTCTCCATTATTCCACACAACAGTATGTGGAAGCTATTCTGTTTAGTCACTTGGCAAACTTTAATTTTGTACAACCCATGCTGTGGACCTCAACTACTATTATTCTCAGACAAGAATTGTGTGTATGAGAGTAATGGTGGTTGTTAGCCACAGCACGAGGAGTGGAAAAGGAAAATGTGCTAGAGTTGGAGTGCCCTCAGTTTCCTAATCTTGTCATCTGAGCCATTGGGGTAAAACACAGCATGGCTGAGTATGATGGTACTTGCAGTTCAGCTTTAGATCTTGTGTAGTGCAGCTACTATCATCCTCACTCACAGATGAGTGATTTGTGTGGTGTGTATGTAAAGATTTTTGAGATATTTTTCTTTAATCAAATTAATCTGTCCAGAAATAAATTTGGAGTTCTGATTTCTATAAGTCTGGATGCATGTTCTCTCTTAATTGTAGTTTTCTATTTCATCATTAAAGTATAGAAAAAGTATAAAAGTATAGAGCTGTACATTATCTTCCATTTGCAATACTCCATGTAATCATGGGAACCCACCAGCTTGAAGATGTGTCCTACATAACCCAGAAAGATGAACATCATCAGATCCCCTGATTGATAAGTAGTAGTGTTTGCAGTCCCAGTTACAAAAAGGAACTCAAGCACCACACATTGGCAGCCCCACGAACGTATACATTTATTACACCAGTGATTAAAAAACTTTTTGTCAGGGACCCAAATGAAGAATATACTATAGATAACTGTGAAACAAGCTACATGGGTTTCATTTAAACATCATTACACTTGAAAAACCTACAAGACATCCATCGTTTCAAACAATGAATTTAGGTCTGTATATAGTGTTGGTCAACTGTTGTACATTGCTACAACTGTTGGCAGGTTATAAATAGTATAAACTATAAAAAAATAATAGACTACTAGGAAATCAAATATAGTTAGTTAGATCTTTCTCTGTGATGAACGGAGTAACAACCCATATTTAAAAATACATGGTGCCTACTCCCTCCAGTGGTTAAAGATAACAATAGCAGTTTTCTAAGTGACTGTATAATATAATCTATTTTTCAAATATATATTACATTACATTACATATAAATTAACTGAGAATTATAGCACCTAAAAGGTCTTTGTAAGTAGTTAATACAATGTTAAACAAAAATCTGCACACCAGTCAAGCCATAAGACTTGCTTTTCAAATCTATTGTATACAGCAAACACAGACTCAAAGGAATCCATGTTTAAAATGGAATGAGGCAAAAAATGTGATTCTTTGTTGAACTCATTTGCATATACCCACCCAGAATCCTTTGCGGTAGTAACATCACTGCAAACCTGTGATGTCTGTGGGAAAAGCAAGTCTTATGGCTTGACTGGTGTGCAGATATTTGTTTTTGTAATCTATATAACAATGTTTAACAAAGTGTTAAACAAAGTATTTAGCCAGGAAGGGTACATTCGGATTACTCTGGTTTCCAAGTACATCCTGGGGATGTTACTTTTTTGTCCAACACTACAGCATTAGTAATACAAACATGTATTGCTAAATCTATAGTGTTCCTCTACTTATAGGTGGCTGCACCGCACCCCCAGGTGTGAGAATTTAGATTTACTTACCTTGCATCCTGCAGCACACCGATCTTCATGCCCAATGCTCCACCTCTTTGACTGAGATCATCAGTCTTGAGAATCTCAGTTAATTGAAAGCTTTCCCATGGGAAAGCATGGGGAGGCTAGTGCGCATGTGCGGAAAAATTCTGCAATGTGCTAATCGAATGGCCTCTATGAGCCCATCTGCTTGAAATAGCGGCGTTTTACTTTGCTATTTCAGAGGAAACATCTTTAGTGGTTGTCAGGGTGACAGCCACTAGATGCATTTTAACCCTGCAATGTTAACATTGCTGTTCTAAGAACAGCAGTGCTATAAGTTACAGGGTTAAACTGCAAGGGGCATGGCACACAGGCCATTTTAGAGAGATGAAGTGGTCTGGGTGCCTAAAAGGCCCCTTTAAAGGGAAGGATCATATGCGATTTGCCAGTTTGGGGCCTGGCAGCATCACATACTTACTTGCTGCTGTGTAGCATATTGCAGGGGATCAACCATGAGCCAGGCAAAGAGGCAATTAAAAGTATACTTTAGGCACCAAGACCACTTCAGCTCATTGAAGTGGTCTGGGTGCAGTGTCCCAGGCCCCTTAACCCCGTAATTTTAATTATTGCTGTTTTTGATAAACTGCAATATTTACCTGTCTACCAGCTGACATTGGCAGAGGAGGAGCAGAGCCAGAGCCTGAACCAGCACTGAGGGACATAGGCGCTGGAATCAGATAAGTGATCAAGGGATTTATAACCCCTTCAACACCACGGAGAAGGAGCCGCGTGGAAGGGGGCACTATCGTACTAAGAAAACAACTTTGTTTTCCTAGCACTATATTTTCCTTTTAAGTCTGAGATGTGGGTCTTAGAAACAATCTGGCTATAGAAGCTGTTAACATTTGGTCTGGGGAGCAATTACAATTATGTGGCTCATTTTTCCAAAGCTCCAGTCCACCACAAAAGTTTACATGTACAAAAACAGTTTAGATTTTTGTAAATATGTTCCTTGACATGAACTCACTTGTAGGGTGTTTCAAGTATCATGGGGATGCCATCAAAGCGGGGCTCGTTCATAACCTGTCTAAATCCATTCACTCCTATGTGACCTTGCCCAATATTCTCATGGCGATCCAGTCGGCAGCCAACTTCTCCTGCAAAAAATAAAAAAGGAAACAAGGTTACATAGAACTGTAGCCAGACAATTTCTAGAGAAACTCTGATTTACCGACAAACCTTAGAAAACAGATATCCATAAATGGACATAATTACCAATATGGATACCGCAGTCTCCTGGATCGCAGGATGCAAATGGAACTGAGGTTGGCCAAACCTCACAATGTGATTTGCAAAAAAGTAATGATGGTCCAGGCACTCAAGTTCAATCCAGTTGGGAGATTTATATACCCTTTATAAAAGGATATCAATACACTTGTGGTTAGCTTGACAAAGGCCCTGTTGTGGGCCGAAACGTTGTTTCTACTTTGCTCCAATAAATCTGCCCACTGGATTGAACTTGAGTGCCTGGACCATCATTACTTTTTTTGCAAATATATAAATGGAAAGTCTAAACAAAGGAGGTTCGTGCTTAGGGGAACTTGGGGTAGCTTTGTTTTGAGAAGAATTTTAAAATAAAAATGAAAAAAATATTTAAAGAATGATAAATACTAGTATGATTTTCTGGGGAATTAACATTGAAATATTTAATTTAAATTAAATAAAGGCTTTGTACTGTGTGCAAAAATGTGTTGTATTTGCAACTGCATTGATTTCTGCAGTCTCCCAACCACCTGACTAGTAAATGTCTGGAGTGGCTGTTACTAGGCAAGTCAAAATCATAGGGCATTTGTCATGTCTGTCCTGTTTCAGTAGATTTTATACATGCTCTGTCCCTATTAAGAAGGACTTTTTGGTTGCACCCATTAGGATGCCCCCCTTATTCAGGAGCTGTTAGTGGCTCACAGCATCTGGGTGCAGCATTGTAAATTGTATGAAAGTTTTTGGCTAGCTGATTCCCTGGGTAGTAATTTGTGAATATTCGATGTGAGTGCACTGATTTCTAACTTGTAACTAAGATTAAAAAGCACTATATGTCACTGCATCACTTTTATTTCTATAAAAATTAAGTACTTCTGTAACATATAATGCTATGTATTACATGATGCAGCCCCCTGCACATACGCTAGAACTCCTTCCATTTTACACCACATCCCCAGAGCTGTTTAGTGAGTGCCAAAAGCAAACAGTGCCCTGTAATGACAGGAGCCCTGGCCAAGCATGCTTAATGTGCACTGTTTCTTTAAATGGTGTTTGCAGCTTCCAAAGCTGCCATTGCTGTCCCCAGTGATATGTCCAAAAACAGAAGGCAGGTGTAGTCTTGTTCCTGAAGTGTTCTGCCTGCTTAGCTTGCCATCCAAACCATCTTAGCCAGCAGAAACAAACCACTGAGTGATGTTACATCGGAGGATACTTGCGTTAACTCTGTGGTTTCCTGCAGTTCTTATTTAATAGAGTGGGAAGCAGCTGCAGTCATTATATGTGAAAAGTGTTTAAAGCACTCTGTGTGTTTGGCTAAATTAGTAGAGAAACAGTAGGTCAGGCTCTCAGACGAAACACTTGCTTAAAAATATTTTGCAGTTTCTAACCAGGTGCCATAATCCATTAAAGGGACACTATAGGCACACAGACCACTTCAGCTCATTGAAATGGTCTGGGTGCAGTGTCCCTATTGCCCTTAGTGCTGAAATTTTAAACATTGCAGTTCCAGAGAAACTGGAATATTTACATTGCAGCACTTAGAATAAACAATAAAGAAAGTACTATATAATATCACATAAGAACAGTGTAGCCACCCTGCACAAAGATGTACCTCACATACATCAATATAACAATAAACCAAACCTCGTGGGGGGGAAGTATAGAGAGAAGGGTGGTGGAACACTGTATGAAATGTAAAAATACAACCTGGACAAAAGGATAACGTATATGGCAAATCTGAAAATACAAAATCACATAGTAAGTGGAGTATGAAAGACTAAGTAACTAGCTCCAGGAGGTAGAGAACTTACAAGAAGGAAACAAAGTTCTGCACATATCTCCCCTTAGGGGTGTCTGTGGCTGGTGTAAATCCTTCCAGATAGATGAACCCTCAGGAGAATAAAAAAAGCATGGATAGTGTAATACTGTATAAAATAGACAACATTTATTAACTGATTGCACTCACAAGATAAAGCCACACAGGAAGAGCACTTAATTGATGGTTTCCTTCGGTGATAATGAGCCAGGGGGTGGTCGGTGGTTCGGGAGGTTTGAAACTACCCAAAAATAAACAAAACTGGGAAAACATGTGAAATATTGTTCGAACAAAGCCGGGGAAATGCTGGGTTTTAAAGGAACATTCAGAATGAGCACTTTATAGATCAAAATATATATTCCTCTTTGAAGTTCACAAATTTGCTGTAAATCCCCAGAGCTTGCAGCTTCCTGCATTAACTAATTAAGGGAATGGCTGACAGCAGTCAGCCAATCCTAACTTCGCCATTTTTTTCAGTGGGAGTTCAATATACACAAAAACTGGTATGTTCAGCGCTTCAGCAATTTACTTGAGCTAATCATGTTAGAAACAAATCATCATAGAAAGCTACACAAGAATGATATTTAACAGGGTTTGAATCTCATCAAAGAAGCAAAACTATCATGGAGAAGAACTGAACTTTGTAACGCCAGTTCATATTTAAATTGATGTACTAAACACAGACACGCAGAAAAATGTAAAGATATTCTACGCTTTCTCTAGACAGGAGCAGAATACTGGAAGTCCATTTAAATCACTCATGTAGCAGGTGTCAGACCTTCATTAAAGTGAAAAATCTTCTACATCTTATCGCGTGTGTAACGGATTGACGGGCACCCCGACTGGGTACCTCCGTTGAAGGATGCTCCTAGTGCTGAGGACTCCAAGCACTGCAGCAGACACCACAACCACTGAACCGGAGAAGCATACAAATGCTCTCAAGCATATGAATGCTGTAAGCAGCTGAACAGGAAAAGCATACAATCAGCTTACACTCCTGGCAATCGGCATACAATCCAATTCCCCCAATAACGAGACGACACTTCGTTTTGAGGTCAAGCAGAACTGACTGTACTGGCACATACAGTCTCTTTTATTCCCAATCCACAAACTTAGTACTGCCCTCAGGGGTTTTACAGAGCAACCGATATCACACGTACATTACAGAAAACACTCCCAGCAATTACACAGAAAATCCTCCATTCTGCCTGTGATCTAATTATGGTACACAATGGGTTAACATAATTATCACAAGCAGGAAAAATACAGTTTTTATATATGTACTATAACTTTAAAAATATACATCCAATCTTCATATTATTAATCAGCGTATTTGAAATATAAACATACTCACAAATCATGCAGATCTTCCATTAGTTCAAAAGTTAGCTGGAAGTCCTTTGTGACCGACCGCAGGCCCATTTTCCTGTCCAAAACAGTTCCATAGATTGGGCTGTGCGGTCGGTCTATTTTACACAGAAAATGGATTAAGTCCCATTCGAATGCACGAACGGGGGCGTTCGTGCATTTAGCTTAGTGTAGCAGTGAGTTCAAACTGCCGAATGGGACTTAGTCTCTGCAGCTGAAAACGGAGTGTAGGAGAAGGTAAGGGTCAGTGGTGTTCGTTGAAATGTGTAGCCGATTTCAGTTCTATGGATTTGGCTACACATACTGCTGACCTCGTTCGAATGAACAAAGATGGCCACCGCCACGTGTTCGTTTGTCGAATGGCGGCCACTTCGACTACTTCGGCAGCATCCGAAGTGCCAATTTAAAGCTGCAGAACTGCAGTACAATACAATTTAAAGGGGCAGCAAGTCTTTTAAAATCCAATCTGCTAAAATATTCTTTAACCGGCAATATCTTCCAAGAGCCATAGTCTTAAAGGGGCATTGTTCCCAAAAGTCACAGTATGTCCCCAGATGGTTCTTAAAGGGCCAGCAGCAGCATAATAAAATACAATATGCCCAAATACTGTATTTAAAGGGTCAAATCTCCCAGCGGCCATAGTCAGCAGGCGGGCAAACAGGCTTCTCCAATGCCCAGTGGCGAGGTTGGTTTTGCCACAGCGTGCATCAAAAAACTAAACCCCTCTGTTCCTGTGTGTCCAACTTGTCTGGTTACAACTACATGTCTGTTTGTCCACCCATTGTAAAGCGCTGCGGAATTTGACGGCGCTCTATAAATATAATAATAATAATATTATTATTAATAAAGTAAAGTTACCCATGGTGTAATGTGACCAACTGTGCTGTACAAACATATTGTAATATACATACACTGTATATATAAATGCACACAAACACTAAGGGTCCATCTGGTAGACATACTGATAAAATGGTTTCCCTTTGCTATTCCTATATGTTGTAGTAAATTAACTCTGCATTATCGAATGTTCCAGCTAACCTTTAGAGTCATTTAGATGTACCGCTTTAAGGTAAGAAAGTCCAACAATCTTGCTGAACTCATCCAACATATTCTGTACCCCTGCGTCATGTGTCAAGTTGTGACCTGTTATTTGACAAAAGAGAAATGAAGTTCAGATAATATGACATGCTATGCCTCAAGACTGAAACAATTAAGGCAAAGTAGGTACATGGCGCTCACCAGCAGCAAAAGCATGGCATGTGTCAAGGCACACGCCAATACGGGATTTATCTGTTATGTGATCTATAATTTCACGCAGTTCCTCAAATCGACCACCAATTGTACTACCTTGACAGCTCATGTTTTCTAGGACTAGAAGATAAGCAGAAAAACACACAGGCTAAGCAAACGAATACAAAATGAAATATACAATAATAAAAAGACTAATCAACATATACCTTAAAAGGAACACTTATTTAAAAAAAATGTATATTTTTTTAAAGATTTACTTCAAGCATCATAGCCACTACAGCTCAATGTAATGGTTAGGATGCAAGTTGTACCAGCTGCAGAAGCTGGATGTTGATACCGCCAGCCATACACTGGCTAAGAGCATCAGCTGATTACTCGCAGCCAATAAATTAACTCATTAAGGACAGAGGCAATTGTACAAGTTCTAAACCAAAACAAAACCTAGAATTTGAGCTAGATGTATATTCAACCATAAATCACCTCTTTCATATTATGTGCACCCTCACTTTTTACAAATAATTTTGTTCAAGAGAAATGTAAAAAAGTGTGAGAAAGTGAGATGTGTTATTTTTAAAGTTTTGCATGTGTATTTTAACGGTGACTTTTTTCTGCTGGGCCTATGTTGCCTCTGAGACTATATGGCATCCAAGGAATTAAAATTACCCCCATCATGGCATAACATTTGCAAAAGTAGACAACATATGGTATTTAAAAATGTAGTATATCCAGTATTTTTAGTAGCCACTTAGTCAGAAACCCTAGCCATAGTTACTGTTCATATTATATTTTTGAATTTTTCACACAAAAACTGCCCTTTTACTGATATCATAATCACTAGGAATATATCCCCATGTACAGATTTTATGGGGTTTTGGAAAGCTAGTGTCAAATTTAGGGCATGGTAATTTTAGTCTTCATACCAGAAAGCGATTTTCTGTCGCCTTTGAGACAGTATGCCAGCCTGGGTAATTACATATCCACCATAATGGCATAACATTTCCAATAGTAGGCAACCCAGAGTATTGCAAATTGCATATTTTGAGATATTTGGTCTAGTCACCTTATCACAAATGCAGGCCCCATTTAGTAGTTATACTTTTATTGGTGTTTTTCAAACACATGAATTCCATTTTCACATGATATTTCATAATCCTGATGGGAGTTAGAGCAATAAAGTTTCAGTATTTTGATTT
Source organism: Pelobates fuscus (assembly GCF_036172605.1). Lineage (NCBI taxonomy): Eukaryota > Metazoa > Chordata > Amphibia > Anura > Pelobatidae > Pelobates > Pelobates fuscus. The sequence goes on from NC_086323.1 coordinate 113,725,159, forward strand.
AACATTGTCTCATGAACAATAGCCCGACGTAAAGGTTTTCAGGTTTTTTGGGAAGTCACAAGACCAAATATATTAGCTATCCGATAAATTACAAGTATAAATTAGTGAAGCAATAGACTATAAGTAGTAGGAAAAAAAAGCAACAATGTTACATACCCACAGTAACACCGGACACGTGAGAATGTGCATAGTTGATGCTGTCTGCTATGCGTTTCACACACTCTGTAACAGACATAGCACCCACACGGGACCCTGGATGAATATTGTACAAGGTAAGGCCCAACTGCATACACCGAGCCAGCTCTTCTACCAGCATCGCTCGACTCTTCAGAAACACATCTGGTCAACGAAAAGAGAGAGGCAGAGGAGTGGCCATTCAGTGGTTGTGAAACAGAAAGGGAGGGGAGAAGATAAAAAAAAAAAAACTCAACCATTTACCTTCCTTGGGTGACCCCAAGTTCATGAGATATGGGCTGTGAGGCAAAATATACCGGGATTCAAATCCATATTCTTGGCAAGTGGTTATAAATTTTTCAGCGGCCTCTTCATCCAGACTTTTGCTTTTCCAGGACCTCTGTGATCTGAGGAACATTCCAAAAGCTCTAGCACCAATGCGCTTGGCTTCAACTACTGCTCTCCAAATTCCACCTAAATTCAGAGTAAGCATGGAAAAATAAAGACTTAGACCCTTTAACATAAAAATTGTTCACTCTACAGGACCAACACATACCTTGTATAGACAAATGTGCCCCTACGTATTTGTGAGAGTTCTCCCGGGGGTCAAGACATGTTAGGGAATTTTCATTGGTTTTGCCCTCTTTGCTTTTTGCTACATCAATTTCTGGCTTTTTTGTTGCCTTCCTTTTTTTCTTTTGTGTGCCTCAAAATGAGATAAAGAAATGGGGTTGGAACAGTAACAATCTTAAAAAAAAGAAACAGATTTAGCAATATTAAAATTTATTTTAGCTGTTATTTTAACCTAACCTAAAATGCAAATGATTGGAATCATGCTTGATTTTCAATGGCAATGCAAATTTTTTGTCCAAAACAGCTGATATGAAAAAATAGATGATTTGGAAAAAATTTATCATTTGGTTTTTCTAACCTGAATGGTAAAAATTTGAAATTTTTTTTTTGCATTTTACTTGTCAGTTCTACACAGATCCGGGTTTGGTGACTAACCCTGAAATTATTTAAATTTATTTATTTTGCATAAAAAAAAAAATTCTATAGTGCGTTCAAAAATCTAATGAAGTTTTCATCTGTTACTCCAGGCTTCAAATGATCCCTCATTTCTTTTTAGCAAATTAGTGATCTCACATGCATATCCTGTACTTCCTACCATTAAGATTAGCAACAAATCTTGTTTATACATGTACCATGCATTGATTATTATGGTATTTATACCAGCTAAGGCCTCAATTTATTATTGTTTGTTAAGCTTTTTTTTTTAAATGACTTCATGTTTTTGCAAAAACGTTTAAAATTATTTAAAGAGACACTATACTTATCAAAACAACTTTTGCTTAATAAGGCAGTTTTGGTGTATAGATAATGCACTTACACAGCCTTCCTAAACACTTCCTGTTACGAGTCATACAATGTTTCATAATTTCTTATCTCTAGCCCTGTCAATAGCTAGCTAGACCCTGCAACAGCCTCCTGTATGTAATTAAAGTTCAATTTGTAGAGGGGGAGAACACTTTTAAAGTAAGTAAACATTGGATTTGAAAATATAACCATTTTGTTTTCATGCAGGTTGTGTCAGTCACAGCCAGTGGAGGTGTGTCTAGAGCTGCATAAACAGAAATAAAAGTGATTACATTCCTAAATGGCAGAACATTGAGCAGTGAAATTGCAGAGACATGATATTTACACAAAAACTGCCTTATGAAGCTAAAGTTGTTTTGGTGACTATTATGTGCCTTGAATACTATAAAAAATATTTTAACTATACAATATTGTGATATGTTTTGATATATTAACATGTTGCAAACATCATTTTAAAAGTGTATCCAAACATATTAATTTGGAACGCTTATCCAACAATATTAAATAAAAGCCTAAGACCTCAAGTTCATAGTTTTTCAAATAACTTACAGTAGTGATGGTGCGCAACAACAAAAATTGTATTCACTATGGACCTCTTATAGAGAGTGAAAGTAACCCTGTGTACATGAAATGAGGTGTTTACAGAGTGGAAATATAAATAATTGAAAACCAAACAGCGGTTGTGGTGAAACAAAGCACAATCTGTAGGTATACTTGCAAACATGGAAATCACTCTGACACCTATTAAGGAGACAAAAACAGAAATATATATAGAATAAAGCAAACAGAGGTGCCCTTTAGGTGTTACAGTCACAAGATTGGAGTGGTAAAGGCGCCACTTGTTGCTATAGAACTCAGGGAGGATCAACCCCTAGAGTGCGTGGGATCCGTGGAAAGGAAGCTTGCAATCCGGATCTCAGGTAAGTATACTTTATTAATAGCAATTTAAAAACAGCAAAACTTGTTGAAGTTGCTGTTTCCATAGCATTGCAGGGCTAGCCCATTGGCTGATCGCATCAGCTCACCGCTCTTAGAAAGTTAGATAAGCATTATAAGCAAATATCTGCTTAGGGCAAAAGAAGGGAAATCGACTATTGGTTGGGGTGTGTTATAAACCACCTAATGTTTAAATATTAATGAGGAACAACAGCTGTTTGAGCAAATTGAGAAAGCTGCAAATCTGGGTAACACTTTAATTATCGGAGATTCTAATTACCCAGACATAAATTGGGACAGAGGGACTAGTAGTTCAGCAAAGGGAATTAGGTTTTTGAACTTGTTAAATGACATCTTCATGTCACAACTTGTACAAGCACCAACTAGAAAGGACGCTTGTCTGGACCTGGTTCTAACAAACAACGTTGATCTTTTGACCAACATTCAAGTAGGTGAGCACTTGGGAAATAGTGATCACAATATAGTGTCCTTTAAAATAAACTCAAAAAAAACAAAAGGCTTATAAAATGGGTTATACTAAAATCATATAATTTTAAAAAGGCCAATTTCTATGAGTTAAGGGCAGCTTTACAATATATTGACTGGCATAAACTCTTTAGTGAAAAGAACACGGAGATTAAATTGAACATCTTCCAACAAATATTAGAAAGGTACATTTCTCAGTATGTACCATTGGGTAATAAATATAAAAAAACAAATTGAAACCAATGTGGCTTAGTAGAGAATTAAAACAAGAGATTAAAAATAAGAAAAGGGCATTTAAATCTGACAAATCAGAGGCATCCTATAAAAGATATAAGGAAGCCAATAATGTGTGCAAAACAAAATTATATACCTGTGAGCTTAACTTCTGTGTCTGGAAATGTATTTGAAACGTTATTAAGGAATTCTTAAATATTATCCCTTAAGAAGAACATGGTTATCAGCATGGTTTTAGGAAGCACAGGTCATGTCAAACTAACTTAATTGCATTCTACGAAGAAGTAGAAGTATAGATCTATTTGGATTTTGCCAAGGCATTTGATACGGTTCCACACAGAAGAATAGTGTTCAAACTCAAAGAAATCGATCTAGATGAAAATTCTTGTTCTTGGGTAGAACATTGGCTTAAAAACAGAGTGCAAAGAGTTGTCATTGAAGTTAAATTTTCAAGCTGGACAGAGGTGGGAAGTGGTGTCCCTGAGGGTTCTGTTCTGGGACCCCTTCTATTTAACATGTTTATAAATTATCTTGAAAAAAGAATTGAAAGTCATGTTTCAGTGTTTGCAGATGAAACAAAACTCTGTAAAAGTAATACAATATAAGGAAGATATTACTTTGCTGCAGAGGGATTTAGATAGACTTTGGGACTGGACATCCAAATGGCAGATTAAATTTAATGTTGAAAAAATGCAAAGTTATGCACTTTGGCATAAAGAATGCACAAGCAACGTATACCCTTAATGGAAGCGTATTAGGGATAACACACGAAAAGGACTTGAGAATTGTTACAGACAAACTATGCAACAATGTGCAATGTCAATCAGCAGTGGCTAAGGCCAGTAAGGTATTGTCATGCATGAAATAGGTCATTCATTCTCGGGATGAGAATATCATTTTGCCTCTTTATAAATCACTGGTTAGATCACATCTTGAATATGCTGTGCAATTTTGGGCACCTGTTCTAAAGGAGGATATTATGGCATTAGAAAAAGTGCAGAGGCTGGCTACAAAATTAAGAAAAGGAATGGAACATATCAGCTATGAAGAAAGGTTAACACATTTAAACCTCTTCAGTTTAGAAAAACTTCGCCTTAGAGGAGATATGATAACATTATATAAATATATCTGGGGCCAATACAAAGACTTTATATAGGACACGAGGTCATGCGTTTAGACTGGAAGAAAAAAGATTTTGTCTAGGGCAAAGAAAAGTTTTTTTTACTGTAAGAACAATAAGGATGTTGAATTCTCTGCCTGAAGACATGGTTTTATCAGAGTCCATACAGATGTTCAAACAGCAACTAGATGCATACTTGCAAAAACAGAATATTAAAGGATATAATTTTTTAATGTAGAGTAACAGCTTTTTGATCCAATGATTAATCTGGCTGCCATTCTGGGGTCAAGAAGGATTTTTTTTCAGCTATGTAACTATGTAAATTATACCACCAAGTTCGCTTCCAGTTATCTGATGGCAGGATGAGATAAGAAGTCAAACCATTCACAACCTAAGGGAAGTATTTAGCCAGGCAACTGTACATTTTACTGACATACAATCATTGCCGTTTTACAGTAATTTAGGATTCTGCGTTCTCAAAAATACCAACATACATGTCTTATATTCTAAAAAAAAAACAGCTCTGTGTTTGACCATATTTAATGTGTACCAGTAGTAAATGGTCAAATTATTATTTGTCTTTCTAAAATTATGTGTCTAAATCACACGGACGTATTTGGAGATAAGGAACACCAATAATCTTGAATACATTATAATCCTTAATATTTCTGCAAAGGAATAACTAACTACTCGAAAAATATAAATTATATTAATTTACATTGTTATGTATCCCTGTAGAACTGTTTATACACAAATCTGCAGTTTTGACCTAAATTTATATTCTAGCTATACGACCCAAGTTTCAAATCCATGCTAAAGGAAAACCCAAACATGTATTCCTGACCCTATAGTGTTAAAGACACCATCTAGCCCAGGGGTTCTCAACCTTGTCCTCAAGGACCCCCTACCAGTCCAGGGTTTCGGGATTACCTGGGTGTGTCTAAGGTGTTTAGAAAAAAAAAAACACCTTAGAGTCTAAGGTGTTTTTTCCCCCCTTTTTCTAAACACCTTAGACACACCCAGGTAATCCCCAAATCCTGGACTGGTAGTGGGTCCTGAGGACTGGGTTGAGAACCCCTGATCTAGCCCCTCTGCCCACCCTAAATATAGTATAATCTTAAAGGGACACTATAGTCACCTGAACAACTTTAGCTTAATGAAGCAGTTTTGGTGTATAGATCATGCCCCTGCAGTCTCACTGCTCAATCCTCTGCCATTTAGGAGTTAAATCCCTTTGTTTATGAACCCTAGTCACACCTCCCTGCATGTGACTTGCACAGCCTTCCATAAACACTTCCTGTAAAGAGAGCCCTATTTAGGCTTTCTTTATTGCAAGTTCTGTTTAATTAAGATTTTCTTATCCCCTGCTATGTTAATAGCTTGCTAGACCCTGCAAGAGCCTCCTGTATGTGATTAAAGTTCAATTAAGAGATTGAGATACAATTATTTAAGGTAAATTACATCTGTTTGAAAGTGAAACCAGTTTTTTTTTTTCATGCAGGCTCTGTCAATCATAGCCAGGGGAGGTGTGGCTAGGGCTGCATAAACAGAAACAAAGTGATTTAACTCCTAAATGACAGTGAATTGAGCAGTGAAATTGCAGGGGAATGATCTATACACTAAAACTGCTTTATTTACCTAAAGTAATTTAGGTGACTATAGTGTTCCTTTAATTTTATTTCAGTCGTCTGCTGCTGGCTCTGCCCCTGATCTCTCTGCTTGGCTAACATAATCAGAATTGTTGATCAAAAGCCAATCACAATGTTTTCCCATAGGACTGGCTGAGACTGTCAAGGAGGCAGATCATAGGCAGAGCCAACATAAGCCAAACACATGCCTGGCCAATCAGCATCTCCTCATAGAGATACATTAAATCAATGCATCTCTATTAGGAAAGTTCAGTGTCTCTATGCAGAGGGTGCTGCCCCAGGAAGCACCTCTAGTAGCCCTATGTGGAGTGGCTAGTGGTGGTATCCCTATGCTGTAATGTATACACTGTATGTTCTCTGAAAAAACTGTGTTTTCTGCAAAAATCCTGAAGGGAATGATTAACGGGACACAATAGTCACCAAAACAACTTTAGCTTAATGAAGCAGTTTTTGTTTATAGGTCATGCCTCTGCAGTCTCACTGCTAAATTACCTGATTTTTTAGAGTGAAATCACTTTTATATCTGTTTATGCAGCCCTAACCACACCTCTCCTGTCTGTGACTGACCCAGCCTGCATGAAAATAAAATGGTTTCATTTTCAATCAGATGTTAACTCACGTTTAAAGTTTTTATCTCCTGTTCTGTATATTGAACTTTAACTACAAACAAGAGATTTCTGCATGGTCTATCAAGCTATTAACAGTGCGGGAGATAAGACATTATAAATTAAACAGAATTTGCAATAAAGGAAGTGTAAACATTAGAGGACTCTTTACAGGAAGTGTTTAGGAAGTCTGTGTAAATCACATGCAGTGAGGAGTGACTAGGGTGTATAAACAAAGTGATTTAACTCCTTAATGGCAGAGAATTGAGCAATGTGAATAAAGGGGCATGATCTATACACCAAAACTGGTTCATTGAGCTTAAGTTGTTTAGGTGACTTAGTGTCCCTTAAGGCTTGATAGTAAAGGGATTAAACGTGTCTAGAGTATAAGGAGTTGCATTCCAAAATAAAACTATTTACATGCCCAGCCTTGCTTTACTGTCAAACAGTACTATTTTCTGTCCAGTCGTTAAGGGTGGGTGTGTGAATATACCATTGCTTGTTCTGCAGGTATTCTATCCTACACCTTTCACTGATGTAGATAGACATAAAGTAATTATCTAACAATGGAGCCCTTTGTAACAAATTTTGCTTGAGTATATCATTTTAAAACAAACACTCTTATTTGCACACCTTTGATCGTTGTTCTCTTGCGTGCTTTGGCTACTGGGGGTTGTTTTCCTTGTTCCTCCATATCACCTGAAACACAAAACTGAGTTAATATGTCTTTCAAGGTCAATTTAAAGAAATGATAGAAGCAAGCAGAATTATATTGTTAAAAGTGTGACCAAGTAGATTTTAAATATATTTGTGTTAAGGGGGGAGGGAAGCAAAATGCATATTTGCTTGTGTAGCCCAAAATCCTTGCTTTAGCCCGTTCTGTATATTCTCACCATCTTTGGGTGATTTCTTAATACTGTACGCTGGCCTACAATTTGCAATTCCCTTGTCACAATTGTTGGTTTCACGAATAACCCCCAAGGATATGCTATATGGATTTCAGTGAAAACAATATGCTATCCCAGCACTCTTAGCCAATGTCCAAGTTGGACAAAACGGACACTGATAATGTGGAAGTGTAAAATCCACATTAACAGTGTGGCTGAGATATGCCAGTCTCTAGTTCACTATAGTAGCTATGTTGCCCCCTTAAATAAGTTAAAGGTGGGCTGGGTGGATATAGATTATATATATATATATATACACACACACACACACACACACACACACACACACAAATTTGTTGATAAATCACTTCCTAATAGTGATGTCCCGAACTATTCGCCAGCGAATAGTTCCCGGCGAACATAGCATGTTCACGGTCGCCACCGTGGGCGAACACATGTGATGTTCGATCCGCCCCGGGGACCTACTGTCCTCCCCCCGGCCCCACCCGTGAGCGTTGGGTGGGGGCCATAAAAATAATGAGGGGGGGGACCTACTGTCCCCCCCGCCCCCACCACTGCGCGGTGGGTGGGGGCCATAAATCACAATGGGGGGACCTACTGTATCCCCCCCGGCCCCCACCCCTGCGTGGTGGGTGGGGGCCATAAATCACAATGGGGGGGGACCTACTGTCCCCCTCCCGGCCCCCACCCCTCAGCGGTGGGTGGGGGCCGTAAAAAAAACAATAAGGGGGGGACCTACTGTCCCCCCCCGGCCCCCACCCCTGAGCGGTGGGTGGGGGCTCTAAGAAAAACAATAAGGGGGGGGGACCTACTGTCCCTCCCCGGCCCCCACCCCTGAGCGGTGGGTGGGGGCCCTAAAAAAAAACAATAAGGGGGGGGGGACCTACTGTCCCCCCCTGACCCCCACCCCTGAGCGGCGGGTGGGGGCCCTAAATACAAATGGGGGGGGGGACCCTAGTCACCCCCTCCCCCCCCCAAAAAAATTATCCCCTACCTACCCCCCTCACCCTAGAAATAATGAGGGGGGGACCTTTAACTAAGAACCTGTAAATAAAAAAAAACTTACCATTCGATGTTTTCTTTCTTCTAAAATCTTCTTTTTTCAGCCCCAAAAAAGGCCAAATAAAAAACCATAATAACCGACGCAATTAAAAAAAAAAAAAAAACAACCAACGCAAAAAAAAATAATCCATCTTCACCCATGGAGGGCTCCGCGCAGACTGAGCTCTGCAGGGCGGGGGAAGGCTTATAAAAAAATATAATATATAAAATGTTATGTTCGCGACATCACTACTTCCTAATCAACTCAATGTATGCGTAACACTAGTATTTTATATTGCTGGAAGAATGCCCGTCACATATTCCTGAATGTGGGCAGCCATGAACAAACCACATCAGCATTATTAATTATTCAACAGTGGCTACGCTATTTATAGGGACTGCTGTTCTACGGTTTAATCGCCTTGCTCAAAAGTGTTTCTGTGAATACATTGCTTCTATATTAAATCTTTACTGCTGGTGAGGTGAGAACAGAGAGAAGTGGAATGAAAATGTTTTTTTTAACCCCATATTATTTTGGTAGGAAGGATCCATTTCGTCTTAATTTATTTTGTATTAATTTAAGTGCCAGAGGTTTGACCAACGCTATGAAATGTTCTGGGCACACAGCTGGCACTTTAACTGGTACCTTCCTACACCTTTCACATCAATTAGAATTGATATCCTCAAATGTACTTCTCAATTTAAGGGTGAATTGTTGACAAAATGACTGAACTGATAACATTTTCATTAAAAACTTACTTTTCAGCAGACTCAAAATAGCTCATTTTTTGTAATTATTTTAACTGTGTACCCAATTACACCAGCATTTTTCCATATTTGAGAGAATTTTTAAGGCTCACTGAATTACATAAAAGGTCATACGGCGGCGTATACAATAAATATGACCAGGTCGTTTTGAAAGAGAAGCATTACATTTGGTAAACACACTGAATCAAGACTAAAAGATGGGGTTGCCAGATGCACTATATTTTCCTATATGCATCTCTTTCCTACATGCTGATGGGCAGCAAGTGAAAAGTGAATATAATTTGTTGCTGCAGGAACAATATTTATTAAGCAAAGAATGTCTGGAATAGTTCATTATTCTTTGCTCAACATAAATATTACATGTCACAGTTTATCTGACAAGTTTAGTGGGAGGTAAAAACAGTTAGCAGTAAAGCATGAGAGAGAACACAGGGTAAATATTTTGGTGAGTAATCAACAACCAGAGACAGCAAGGAGACCAAGCACAGAATCTGGGTGCCACAGGCTGACAATCCATATTGAGAAAACAAAGCAGGACCTAGAGAGTTAAACACAAACTCACTCACAAAAAGAGACATTACATTCACAAAGCAGATCATGTAAAATATCAGAGGGGTATCAGCCTGCACACACAGCTTGTAAGAATGGGTGTTCACTTAGCCTGCTTCTCAGCTATTCCAGCACTCCACATTAGCTGTTAGGGACTACAATTCCCATGATTCCCACCCATCCAGTAGCTCAGTGATGGTTTCAAAACTACATTTCCCTTTATTCTCTGTCAGCACAGCATCATGGGAAATGTACTGGAGAAACACGTGGGTTGCCAGGGTAAGCTGTCATAGCACTAGGACTAGGCTGACTCGAGGTAATAAGCACTCCAGGTGATGCAGACTACATCTCCCATAATGCTCTAACAGCCAAAATGCTGGCAAAGCATCAAGGGAGATGTAGTCCACAACATAGAAGGCAGCCTAACCCTGGACTGACTGAGCTGTATTTTGAAAGCATCATTTTAAAAACTCAAATTATAAAGTTGCTATACAATATCTGTGCTGCTAGTAAAATATAATGGTTTATATAGCATTATTTAAGATTAACCGTGTACCATTGAAACTCCCAATAATGATACCAACCAAACACAGAGTCTTGGAATATTAAAAACAGGTGTGGTTTTTGTCTTTAAAGGCACATTATATTTTCCATTTAATTACGGTGCTCCCCCTGCTGGAGGGGAGGTGTTACACCAAGCTCCAGTTCCCTGCAGCAGTGAATTTATAGATCTATGCTGCCACTGTTGTTTCAATGTGATATTGATTTTCTTTTAAATTACCTATTTGCGTGACAGGCACTGGTGAGCACTGTATACCTCAGTCAACTCCTTCTAAAGTCTCAGATTGGCCAGTGCATTTCGGAGATCTATGGTGATTCAGTTTTCAAACTATGGTCATATTTCTCTCCTTCCTCTGCATCCCTATAAATATTATTGAAAATATGTATTACCTTATATCAGTTCTTATGTTACTAGTACACAAGCATTGGGATATGTATATTGTGACGGAAGCTTCCATGCCTCCAATTTTTGGAGAGACTGCGATCTTCCCTAGAGGTGCTTGAGAGTGCTATCTTTAGATGTTCACAAAACCCCCCTTTCCCTGGACTGTACCCCACATAATATATATGCCTGTTAAACTCATCAGCAAACGCCCATGCTGATCGGAGAATCCGCACCCAAGTTACATCGTATTAAAGTTTTACCGTGTTGCGGCTATTCTCCAATCAGGCGAGGTGTTCTAGGCGTGCGGACAGGGCCGGACTGGCCCACCGGGATACCGGGAAATTTCCCGGTGGGCCGCGGCTCCTGGGGGCTGCTCTGGCAATATGTGCCACCGGGTGGCCGGTCCGGTGGCACACACTTTGAGGGGGCCGGCCGGCCGGCAGGCAGGCGGCCGCATTGCACGCTGCAGCCTCACCGGTCCGGCGGCACACCTAATGCTGAGGGCTGAGGGAGGAGCATGTCTCTCTACCATGCTCCCTCGCGGTTCCCACAATCCCCAGCAGCATCCGTGCTGGGGATTGTGGGAACCGCGAGGGAGCATGGTAGAGATATGCTCCTCCCTCCTCCTTCAGCCCTCAGCGTTAACAGTGCTGCCGGACCGGCGAGGCTGCAGCGTGCAATGCGGCCGGCCCCCTGACTCCTCTCAGGTGGGTGGGGGGGTGAATAGAGAGAGAGACAAGGGGGGGGGGGTGAAAAGAGAGACAAGGGGGGGGGGGTGAAAAGAGAGACAAGGGGGGGGGGGTGAAAAGAGAGACAAGGGGGGGGGGGTGAAAAGAGAGACAAGGGGGGGGGGGTGAAAAGAGAGACAAGGGGGGGGGGGTGAAAAGAGAGACAAGGGGGGGGGGTGAAAAGAGAGACAAGGGGGGGGGGGGTGAAAAGAGAGACAAGGGGGGGGGGGGTGAAAAGAGAGACAAGGGGGGGGGGTGAAAAGAGAGACAAGGGGGGGGGGGTGAAAAGAGAGACAAGGGGGGGGGGTGAAAAGAGAGACAAGGGGGGGGGGTGAAAAGAGAGACAAGGGGGGGGGGTGAAAAGAGAGACAAGGGGGGGGGGGTGAAAAGAGAGACAAGGGGGGGGGGGTGAAAAGAGAGACAAGGGGGGGGGGTGAAAAGAGAGACAAGGGGGGGGGGGTGAAAAGAGAGACAAGGGGGGGGGGTGAAAAGAGAGACAAGGGGGGGGGGTGAAAAGAGAGACAAGGGGGGGGGGTGAAAAGAGAGACAAGGGGGGGGGGTGAAAAGAGAGACAAGGGGGGGGGGGTGAAAAGAGAGACAAGGGGGGGGGGGTGAAAAGAGAGACAAGGGGGGGGTGAAAAGAGAGACAAGGGGGGGGGATGAAAAGAGAGACAAGGGGGGGGGATGAAAAGAGAGACAGAGGGGGGGTTGAAAAGAGAGATAGAGGGGGGGTGAAAAGAGAGACAGAGGGGGGGTGAAAAGAGAGACAGAGGGGGGGGTGAAAAGAGAGACAGAGGGGGGGGTGAAAAGAGAGACGGGGGGGGTGAAAAGAGAGAGCGAGACAGAGGTGGGGTGAATAGAGAGAGAGACAGAGGGAGGTGGAGAGAGAGAGAGGCAGAGGGGGTGAATAGAGAGAGAGTGACAGAGGGGGGGGAATAGAGAGAGAGAGACAGGGGGGGTGAATAGAGAGAGAGACAGAGGGGGGGTGAATAGAGAGAGAGACAGAGGGGGTGAATAGAGAGAGAGACAGTGGGGGGGTGAATAGAGAGAGACAGTGGGGGGGTGAATAGAGAGAGACAGTGGGGGGGTGAATAGAGAGAGAGAGAGAAACAGGGGGGGTGAATAGAGAGAGAGACAGAGGGGGGGAGAGTGCCACAGGGAGAGGGGGGAGAGTGAGACACAAGGGGGGAGAGAGGGGCGAATAGAGAGAGACAGAGGGGGAGGGAGAGTGCCACAGGGAAAGGAGGGAGAAAGAGACAGAGGGGGGAGAGTGAGACACAAGGGGAGAAAGAGGCGTAAATAGAGAGAGACAGAGGGGGAGGGAGAGTGCCACAGGGAAACTCTAGCCCTGGAGCTACGGGCTAGAGTTCACTCTCACCACTGCGACCACCAGGGATTCCTGGTGGTCCAAGTGGTGAGAGTGAACTCTAGCCCCATACAAACACTGCCCACACACACCATACACATTCACACACTGCCCCCCCATACACACACACAGACCCCCATACACACATTCCCCTACACACACAGCCACCCATACACACATTGCCCCACGCACCCTACACACTGAACCTTTCACACACATTGCACCCCTCACACATTGCACCACTGCTCCTATACCCTACTACAGCCCCATATCCCAGCAGACCCCAGGTAAGTTGTCAAACTGTACTTAAACGGTTTGACTACTTACTCTGGGAGCGGGTCCCGGCACTCCTGGCACCATACCCACTACACAGAGCAGTAGTGGTTATTGTGCATGGATTATTTCTTTAAATAATCTATAGGTGCCCCTCCTGAGATCAGGCTCTGGATCTGCCACTGATTTATAGTATAATATATAATATATATTATATATATTATATATTTAATATATAATATATAATATATATATTATATTATATTATATATTTATAATATATAATATATATATTTATAATATATATATATTTATAATATAAATCAGTGGCGGATCCAGAGCCTGATCTCAGGAGGGGCACCTATAGATTATTTAAAGAAATAATCCATGCACAATAACCACTACTGCTCTGTGTAGTGGGTATGGTGCCAGGAGTGCCGGGACCCGCTCCCAGAGTAAGTAGTCAAACCGTTTAAGTACAGTTTGACAACTTACCTGGGGTCTGCTGGGATATGGGGCTGTAGTAGGGTATAGGAGCAGTGGTGCAATGTGTGAGGGGTGCAATGTGTGTATATATATATATAATTATGCCTATTATATTTACACATATATTAATGTACATTTATATATGCATAATACACTAAGAAATTTCATTGATATGTACAATATGTAATAAGCAGATATTGGCCCAGTCTTGTTGCTAGGTGCATAATCCAGCACAATAACATATTTAAAGTGAAGAGTGCACCCACAGGACCTCAAAATAAACAAGATAACGTAATTTTTTACAGTTGTGCCCTACATACATTCACCATTTCAGTCCCATTACCAAGCTTTCCTTAATATGTCATGGTAGTTGGACTGAAACATTGGCTATATGCAAAGGCACGTCTGCTTAAAATAAATCTGCACTCTTTTTTTTTTAAGCCTATATGTGCTTTTTTTCACGTTGGAGTAATAATTTTAATTTTAAGTTATCTTTTCTAACTCTGTATCTGCACACTATGCTGGCGCGACGCATTATGGGGCTGGTAAATAATTTTTTTCCAGGGCTGCTTTTAATTCCCAGTCCGGCCCTGCGTGCGGATGCTTAATCTAGGACAAAAGGGGTTCCTGGGCCCCAGGTGACCTCCTCTCTAAATTGCACTTTATTTAGAGGTTGAGAGCCTGAGTAATACCTGCTTATAGGGGCTATTTTCACTGTGTGGAGGGATGTGGGGGATGCCCACTGGTTCAAGCTCTGTTCTGTGCTTCTGAGAGATCCGGTAAGTCCCAGGTCATCCGGATGTCCCAGAGTTGAAACTCTCTTAAACACAGATTTTTTGGGGGGGATAAACCCGTTTTGTGTTTGCATTTCTGTGATATCCATGAGAGCAGAGTGTTTTGTGTATTTTTTTGAACAATAGATCAAAATGTTAAACAATAAACACAATTTTTCACAGCCTTATTTGCTCATAAGTACTATTATGAATATAAGGAAATGCTGTATATTAATTTTTTCCTTGCATTTTTATATTTGTCCCCATAATTCACAATCATCTGTACAAAATATAAAAACCGTAGGCAGGTATGTAAATGATCTGTGATGTTTGAAGTAGATGGCCCAGTTGCATGCTGGGTAACCCTGCCTCACAATTTAACAGCAATTGCAAGAACAAAAAAGCGCTTGACATCACAAACAAAACAAACAAACAAAAAAAAAAACTAAAAAGGTACAGTAAAGAGTTGTTAGCATGTGACTAAATATGTAATTACACAAAACGTTGTGCTTGTAAGTCATCTCTTAGTTAGCACAGTTGAAGATAAGTACACAATTACATTTATTAAATTATAGACTCTTTTTTCCAAAGTGCATTTAAGTCTCAGTCACTGGGTGTGTGTCTACTTATGAGAGAATGGTTATTACTCTGTTGGTATTTCATAGTATGTTCAGATCATTAAAGGAATATTACAAGCACTATAACCACGATGCCAAGCTGTAGTGGTGTCGGGGTTTGGTGATGAGAGTGCAACATGCGGAATCTATCACACCTTTGCGAGAGATTACAAACCAGGTGGCCTGAGATGAGACAGGGTCACCAGGTAGCTGGGTGTCAGCACTGGGACTTGGCTTATCTTTATTAGAACATCGTAGTCATATTTTGGAAACGAGGTGGACACAAGGTCATAGTGTACACAACATTGTACTAAGAGTCCACAAAATAACACATTGATATAGTGGCTGGTACTTTAAAGAGCACAGTAATGTCTGGGATGTATGTGTTCAATTGAGGTTTTCATAAGGAGAGGAATTCAAGCATTGTATTTGATGAGATAGCATCTTTTATGTCTTCCATAAACTCACATGCGTTAAGTATTAAGAGTGGATACATTCTTGGGGGGGGTGGGGGGGACGTGGGAGGTCTGCCACGCTGGGGGTGCCGGGGGGACTTGGCCGTGGGCTGTGGACAGCCTGCTCAACATACATGCACACGCCCGGGGAAAACCTGAAAAGACGCTATGCCAGAGGGAAGCATGCGCGGATTCGATCCATGAGGCCTGCGGAGCCATGCTGGACAGCTTCCACACAACGGGCGCTAAAGCGCTACCTCCAGCGAAGTGACTCACCTTTTCATTTTCAGATGATTCCGAACAAGTTATGCATTATTGGTTTTTTTTTTAGGTTTTTTTTCTTACCGCATGCCTATTTCAGAATTCACTAGATGCTGCAAAGGGGCTACTAGCTATGTCTTATAGGCAAACTTTCAATACTTGCTCTTATTTGCATAATGATTGGCCCAAATAATAACATAATAATTATATGTAGGCAAACTGTATAAGGCTTAACCTTCACGTAGACCTGCTGCGACTACTACCTGAGCTACGTGAATGCAAAAGTGCTATGTTTACTACCCGCACTGAAATTGTTCTTATGAGTTTAGATATGGTTTTCGTACAACTCACCATCTTGCAAAACTGCGCATTACAACTCTTAATCATAAGCTTTTTGATGCGTTAGTTAAATATAATCTTGCAAAATATATGCATAATTACATTGTATTGATGTGCACTCACTTTGATTTGCGAGCCTCTGCGTAGGCAACCACATGCCTTTATACTGCACTGTACTACGTCTGACGTTACTATATCATCAAAATAAAAAACATTTAAAACAAAAAAGAGTGGGTACCTTGGACCCCGACCAGACCTTTGGTGATTGCAACCAATTGTGCATTAAAATGCCAGAACATGAGAACCACCTTCTTTAACAAAAGATGACCTGGCATAATGCCCCAAAATCCCTCACTTCAGATATAAATGAGAATCTGCAGCTGGCCCTAGCTTCTTCAAAAAGAAAATACTATCAAAAAAGAACCATTATTATGGTGAATTTCAATAGCATGACACTGTATTAGAGGTGCAGAATTCCTTATGTAATTATATATGTATGTATGTATGTATGTATGTATGTATGTATGTATATAATTTGGGTCCCTGGTAAACATGTTTTATTAAAAGTGAACCTGTTTTAAAAAAAAAAAAAAAAACTTACCTTAAATCACCCCCATAATGATTGAATACATCACATCACAAAGATACATGATATATTCAATGTAAAATATTGAGATAAACTCACCTTACCTCCATTTCGAACGTCACTCACTTCCTATACTCCCTAGCCACCACTAGCAGCGTTGACTGGGAAATTTCCACTGCAACCACAGCACATATCTCAAGCACAATGTAGAGATGACATTTCATGCTTTTTCAAAAGAGCATAAGTAGTTTGGGACATGATAGGTCCCCTTTAATAAGCACTGTGCTAGCGTAACTCTCAGAGGGCTGGCAATGTTTGGTACAAACAAATGGCCTTTTTTGTATTCCAAGCTCCAAGATCTAAGCACAAACCTACACAATATTAGACTACCAAAGAAACTACTCAAAGAACCTACTCGTATTCTCCATATTCTTGGACCCTCTTGATCCATTCTTGATGTCTATTGAAAAGCCTGCAGTTAACTCCTGCGGAACACATTTCCACTCGCCTCCAGTTGCTGTTAATCAGAAAAAATCTGGTGGCTCTGAGTGCGGTTTTCATTCCCAGCACTCTCCTAGTAAAACCTGCAAACCTCTTAACATGGAGAGGGTAGTAGCGCTGATTAGGAGTAGAGTATTACAATATCAGTTCCTTTCTATAGCAGTTAAATATATAATTTATCGATATAATAAAACATGTATTAATTGCTGTAGGCGCGTTTATTCGTTTAGGTGAACCTGTTATGAAAGCCATAAAATAAAATGAAAATATTGTTTTAGGAGAAGGGGGGGGGGGGGGGGGAGAGAGAGGGAGGGGAAATGAACAGAAGCAATTAGTCAAGAGACCATAAAAAATATTTAAGCAGTTTTTTTGTTTTTTTTATTAAGTTGCTCCTACATTCTGCAAAAAGATCTAATAATTGAGTCGAGGTTAAATATCAAAGTAAAATGTCACTATAATAGGTGACACCCAAATATCAAAAGCAAAATGCATTACGAGCATTATTTAATTTATTGTGTTAACATAGCCTTCTTTGTGCATTACATAAAAAAGTGAAAAACGGAGTTTAGTTTTTTTTTTTTTTTTCAGGATTGCTAGAGACGTTTTTCTTTTAACTTAGATTCCAATTAGAACACAATCAAAAGACTTAAAATACTTGCAAATTGTTCAGTTTATTGATATTAAAAAAATACATTCAAGCAATTAAGACTGTATGTAAACATAATTAAGGAGAAGTTAATCCTCTTAGCAACATATTAAGGACAGATCCACATTATATTAGCCATAACAGCTGAAGAGGGTAAAAGGGGAAGCAGAGATAACGGTTCTAAACCACGCCAAGGATTTAAAGATTAAAATAAAATGGGATAGGGAGGGACAGAACAAGTACTCAGACTTCTTCAGAGGGAAACCGAGAGACAGAGGACAGAGGCACAAATCAAATGAAAAAAAAACATGAAGCAGTAGACATATGAAAAAAGTAACCAGACACAAAAGCGATCAAGAACAGAGTTAAAAAAGATCAAAGAAGTTTAGTGGCTAAGTAATATAGAGGCCAAGACTTGCCTACATGGAATGCACAACAAAATTCACATTTTCTGTGCGGTTTTTGCCTCTATGGATTTTATTGCCCATAGCATTTCCTGACCCTGCAGTCCACTCACAACGTACGAATGAAACAGTGGACCTGGATGTGGGTTCTATCCGCCGCAAGCAATCATCTGGAACTCGACCTTACAGTCTTTCTTTATCTCCTCTGGATTACCACTACTCTCCAAAACCAAAGCACCTTCGAATACCTCGTCTTCTCCGTCTTCTTGGACCCTCTTTCGATCCATTCTGGATGTCTATTGAAAAGCCTGCAGTTAATGGTACCCCCAGCCAGCTGTCAACACTCAGCCAAGATCTTTATGATGGTTCCAGCCGTTACCGCAAAAAGCTCTCCCAGGAGGCTGAGTCTTTGGACTTTGGATCGCTGAAGATGCCAAAAGAACTTTCTGCAAATACTAGTCAAGCCTTGGAGAATGAGCTACGGAAGTGGCTGGTGCAGAAGGCCATCTGTCAC
The DNA here is from genome assembly GCF_036172605.1 of Pelobates fuscus. Taxonomy (NCBI): domain Eukaryota; kingdom Metazoa; phylum Chordata; class Amphibia; order Anura; family Pelobatidae; genus Pelobates; species Pelobates fuscus. The sequence goes on from NC_086323.1 coordinate 113,743,901, forward strand.
CTAACATCAAAATGGGTGGACTTAGGCCCTATTTTTTGGCCACGTTGGGTACGACACACAGACTGTGATGTGGGTAAACATGCCTGCTCATGGCCACCTGGCATGGCCTGCCGCCAAGCACAGCTTACACAGATTAAAATACTAGCTTGGCACTGCTGGACCTCGGACCCTGGCGTGGGCTGGCCATCTCAGCAATGCATATGGAGGCAGGTGCCCTATCCTGTAGTGGCGGCTTGTAAGTGTACCTGCAGGTAAAATGGCATCAATTTCCAAAAGCCTGTCAAGTCCACAAATGCCACATATTAGGTTATCATGGGACTTTCCTCTGTTCATATTATTCTAGTGCAGGCAATTTAATGATCGCTTTATCAAATGAATAAATAAAACTTAAATTACTAATCTTAATCCTAAAGTGTTTTTGCTTTTTCATTTAATGAAAGAAAACAAATAAAACATTCAAACTTGTGCAGAGATCATACGCATTTGGTTGCTCTATGTAAAAGTAACATCTCATACAGTTGTATACAACTAATTATGTAGCATTGTGTGACAGCACCCCAGCAGCAAAATGGTTAAATGTTAGAGGTAAACCTACAAGAGCAGACAGAATGCAGTGACAATGTTGTCTATTTGCTGGGTTTTGAGTTCTATAGCCCTTGATTTAGCAGAGTACACAACAAGCCTAAGATAAGCACGAAGGACGCAGGAGAACCCAAACATTTTTTCTAAATAAACAGGGATAGAAAGGCTAATTTATATTGTAAATACAAAATATGTATAGAAATGGGACACTACAACAGTCAACATTATTACAGACAGATCTGTATAAAACGGACAAGTAAATGTACAGAAAAGGAATAACTTTGCAAAAGACGCGGTAGAAGCAAGCGACATTAATTCTTGGAATACATCACGTTATTTTTTAAAACAAGCAATGTATTTATTCAGTGAAGAGTGAGAAGATAAGACTAGCAACATTTAGGTCACAATAATGGAGTTGGAATGAAGTTAGGAGCTTTTATCGGACATTAAACTATATTGCATTTACACCCACTTACATCCCTGTGAAACCCCTTTGTTTCATTAATATGTTGGTGTACTTTGGAAATCTTACAGCTCTGATTATTGTGGGTATGGTATAATGTCCGACATCTCAAGGTTAACCAAAGTGTATCCTTAATATTCTGCCATATGCTATTGCTGTGACAATAAGATTGAGCAATTAGAGTAAAGTTGACTTAGCTATCCTATGCACACGAGAATACGTATTCTTTTTAGGAGGCTCCACAATTAGACTCTCCCATTCAGGACAGTATAATGTTAGGGTCTTTGATTATTCCTAATAACGACTGTTTATCATGTCTCCAAAACGCGAGACTGTGGGAACTCACATCCCTATTGGATTTATGAATATTGTCTTGAAAACAAATATGAAAAATATTTAATTTTTTTAAATATTTTGATAGTGATATTTTATATATACTGTAATATATTTTTTACATTTTACAAGTGTACCCAAAATATTAAAATACATAAAAAAATATATTAAATCAATTTGGAAATCTTGTCCAACAACACCGTCCCATATCTTCTGGGATAGTCTTATGTTTTGGATTCCTGCCCCAGCAAAAATCAGTCTCGTCACACCAGGTTCAATTAGAAGGGACCAGAAAATGTGTTTATCTTTATTTTCAATGTGTATGTGTCAGTGAGTTCGTGTATGTATCTATGTGTGTCATTGTGAATGTAACTTTTTGAGTGTGTCTGTGTACATCTGTGTGCATTTTTAAATGTTGACAACTATTTAAGAATCCTTCTTTTGCATAAATATTGTTACGTTGCTTTCATATTGATGCATTCTTTTTGAATCACTATCCCATCTGCAAACTGTACTTCTCTCTCTCTGCAGGTTCCTCATGTAAGTTTGTGTTTTAAAGGGACACTATAGTGACCAGAAAAACTACAGCTTCATGTAAAGTGGGCTAACTTACCACAAAGCAGTTTAGTGAATAATACCTCATGTATTTTTAACCCAAATAGGTCAAAGGGAAGAAAGAATGGTATATTTTCTTCTCTATTTTCCTATGTCTATGTAACAATTGACTTCTAAAACATACATGAAACACACTGCCATATTCATACAAGTGTGTATATATATATATATATATATATATATATATATATATATATATATATAAATAAACACACACACATATATATATATATATAAGGAAACAAAATAATCCTGCACTCCGCAATCCAAACGTGAATGCCCGGTGCTTGTCCAGCAAAATACAAAAAACGAAGAAGAGATAGCACTCCCAGGACTTGTAAGTAAATATAAAACTTAACTTTTAATCAATCGGCAAGAGGTCGACGTTTCAGTCTGTTAACCACAGACTTTCATCAGGACTCATATATATATATATATATATAAATAAACACACATATATACATACACATACATAAAACATATATAGGCACGCTGAGTTATTAACGAATGTGTGAATTTTTGTGAAAGTGAAGGTTTAGGTCCAAAACATCATTGCTGTAAGAACTAATGAGGAAACTCTAAAAGGTTTGCCTCACACTTGTCTGTAAAGGATGCTATCTCAGCGTTCTGTAGTCATAGATACAGAGCAAATTACAGACTATTCTACTATCCCACAAACTTGCAAGTAGCAAATGTTCTATCTACCTTCTCTTGGGGCTTATTGTATGATTTTTGGAGTGCTACACACGCTGCACTTTATACATTTCTAGCACAATAAGTGCCTGATTGCCACATAAAATATTAACTATCAGAGTTTGCAGATTGGGGAAGTGATATTTATGATATAGCTGTTCTTTAAGGCTTATTCTAATTTGAGTATTTTAAAACTATACTTGTAATTTCTTTTAAAGTTTAGTATAACATACTAATAAGTAATAAATTCCTGTGCAGTTTGGCAAAAACAGTGTGTCTGTGTTTGCCTGTGTTTCTGTGCACACACGCATGTGCATTACTAAGTAGGTGTGCCTGTGAATACTTATTTAGAGGTGTGTGGATAATTATGTATTTTTATATGTGATAGGTAAATTTGTTATGTGAAACGGTTGGGGTATGTGCGGTGGCATTTGGCAGGAGCACAAGGATGGGTACAGCCTTTTGCTCATTAACCCAGGCAGCAAAATATCCACATAATGGTAAAATTAATGATAGCAGCACAGACACAATCGCATATTTTGCCATACTCTTACACACCTTTAGACAGACTCACAATTGTCCCACATCAGCCAGACTCACACATTATACACACACTTAAAGTTAGCTACTTGTACGTACACATACACCTAGTCACTCACTCACTCAGACATACAGGCGCCACTAGCCAAGACTCACAGACACACACATATACACATTCACACACTGATACAAACAAACATTATGTGGACATCTACATACAAATCTACTGCCATTCTTACACAGACACACTCATACATTCTCCTCTATGGATGGTGAGGATGGAGAGGAAGTGGTACAGCATCACTGTAACTGGCGTTATTGGGGAAATGGCTCTCTCTGCGGAATGCACAGCAGGAACAGCAGCTTCCCCACTAAAACCAGGTACAATGCTGCTGGCTTACCTCTCCTTGCACTTTGGAGAAAGCAACATCCTAGCACTTCCTCCCAGCACTGCTAATCAGGACAATGAATGAGAGTGCAGAGGAGTTGATAAAGAGGTCCCTGCTTGAACAGCACACAAAGACAGCATACTCCCTTGCAACCTATGGAGACGATTAAGTGAGATCTCACCTTACAGGAAAGGATACACAATCTCAGTAAAAGGTCCCATATGTATTAACATGGATATGTAGATTTGTCTAACTCTACATTAAAATATGTTACAATGCACACACATTAACAATAGTCATTATCAAGTATGGGTGGTAAAGAATCAAAATGTATTGTGTGAGATATTTTGCACTACACCACAACATAAGCAAAACAATAAATGTGCTCGGTTATTCTGGTCAATAATAATGGAGAATATTGTTTCTTTAAACTGAAAACAAAAAACAAACAGCAGTTTTATTATCCAGAGATTTATACCTAGAAATATTCGAGTTGCTTTCTTCACGAGTTTCCAGAGACATTAAATACCAGTGAGGTTAAATTGTTCCTGCATAAGGTCTACAACAAGGCTACAAACCAATTATTATGATCAAGCTTCTTGATTGAGGTTGCTAATGGTTGTAATGCAGTTGGAGGATTCCAGATCAACAAAACCCGAGAAAAGAGAGTTTAACCCAAAAGGTAAAAATTGCATAGAAACTTGCTTGTTATTGTAGCAATGCAGATGGATTTGAGAGGCAGTGGACGGCTCAATGGACCTGCTACTTGATCAAGACACCACACCATGCTTGCGTCCCACCTCCGTAAATGCCTCCACGCAACGGTCAATATCTTCATTACTGTGGGCAGCGGAGATCTGAACACGGATCCGAGCTTTACCTTTGGGAACCACTGGGAAACTGAAGCCTATTACATAAATTCCTGGGAAATAGCGAGAGGGATACAAGAAGTTGGTGTACATAAAACATATAGGAAAACGAAACTTGCATGTAGTGAGTGAATGAGCAAGGTGAGGATATAAAAAAGAAGAGCAATGATACACATATAAATAACAAAAAAGCTAGATGCAAGTCAAGCTTCATGAGCATTTTACTCTTCTTACAGCTGGGAATATGGCTATGCAAACACTTTAAAGTTTATTCAACAAGCTAAAAAATTGTTGTTATGAAGTGGCCAGGCATTTCCAAATTTTAGGCCAAATTAGTGAAACTGCAAGAATATAAAACTTGGAAAAAATTTCAAATTCTGTTTTTTTTAGCATAGAATTAGGAAATCTCACGATAGTTCCTATTTTACAGAATAACCCTCTCAATGGTAAATATAAAACACACAAGATGCCAAGTGGTAGTGTAAATAAAATAGTTCTTCCTCTTAAAATCCTACTTTATTTCAAGCTATAATTTATATCTATAGGTTGAAATGCCTTTATCTCTTTCTCTCTCTCTCTCGTTTAAAAAAAATAAAGTTAAGTCTGCATGTGACACCCAGAAAGAAAAACGATTTCCCCTGTAGCCTTCCAAACCTAGAGACCCCAGGTAAACGGATTATGAGAATGAGGCAAGGAGTCTTTGGGGAGATAAACAAAAGCCAGGGACGTCAGAGAACCTCTCTTACGTACCTCTCTCAAGCATATCGTCCGCCATTTGTGATGCCAGTCGAGCATCTCCAAGCATCACAGGAGATATGGGGTGATCGTTACCAGAAATGGTAAAACCTGCAGCTGTCATCTTTGTGCGAAATCTGCAGAAAAAAAATGCATGGACAGTCACCCTGTACAACTTAACCATAGTTTGTACCTCTCAAAATGCAAATACACCAACACTCACCATGGAACTCTGTAAAGCAAAAGTGGATTTTTGAATCACATGTGTCTTATCAAAGAGCCCATGTCCAAAATTCTACAGCAGTAGTAACGCATTGGTATGACCTCTAAAGTCGTCTCCAATTGTCTTTTGGGGGAAGCCAAAGGCTCCCTTATTTTTTAAAATTCTATTTGTAGTATGAAATTGTTCTATGTATGCCCTTCTTTAAGCATCTTAAGATAAAAACAAACAGACACTATAGTCACCAGAGCAACTACAGCTTATTGAATTTGTTCTGGTGAGTATAATCATTACCTTCAGGTTTTCTGCTGTAAACACCGTCTTTTCAGAGTGATAACTTCACAGGCCACTCCTTAGATGGCTGTTAGAGATCCTTCCTGGGTCATGGCTGCCTAAAATGCATCCAAACATTCAGTATCTCCTCCCTCTGCATGCAGACACTGAACTTTCCTCATAGAGATTCATTGATTCAATTCATCTCTATGAGGAGATGCTGATTGGCCACGGCTGTGTTTGAATCATGCTGGCTCTGCCTCCTTGTCAATCTCAGCCAATCCTATGGAGAAGCATTGTGATTGGATCAGGCTACCACTTCTGATGATGTCAGCAGACAGCTTGTTTTTTTAGGCAGCATGCAGAGTTACAGCTTCTGGCTTGAATACAGTAAGATTTTGCTATATTTATGGAGGCATGAGGGGCCCATGGTGGCTAGATGGTGGTTTTAACACTATAGGGTCAAGAATACATGATTGTGTTCCTGACCCTATAGTGATCATTTAAAATTTAAGGATATGTGTGTGCATATATATATATATATACATATTTAGTCCAGACTCTGGCACTCAACCTTAAAGCAATATATATGCAATGTATATTACCAGGGTGCCTCCAGGCCAGTAGATAGAAAGTAAGAATCAGGAGCACTCGCTTGGATTTTTCAGCAGTGGATCAAGTGTTTAATCACAACTTTAACATCAACGTTTCGACCCCTCAGGGTCTTTATCAAGATAGTGATAATGCACATAGCATACAAATATATACACAAAAGTGAGTGATTAACTTACCCCACCTGTGTGAAGTGATTCCGGAAGTGCAATAAGCCGGGCGAAGTGTGTGAGGAGAAATGAGAAAATCCGTATCATGACGTTCATGCGTGCGTGCGCGATGACGTGCGTGCGTGCGTGATGACGTGCGTGCGTGAAAACGTGCCCCCCCGCGTGATGACATCATCACGAGAGTAATACCTCATAACCATGGTAACAACACAATCCCAGTGTAGCTACCCATACCAAGGAGGAACCAATTAAAAGAATTAAAAGAATTCTATATACAGTTAGAGAGGGAAGAAGATATATAGACATGTGTAGTCATACCATGAATAAGACCCACAATGGTAACTAAGTAAGCAAACCCAAAGGAAGTGCGGACATAAGGTGAGTATGTGTACTGAATCCAACCCAATATATGGGAAAGTAAATCCTAAAATAATAGGATCTAAACCAAGAAAATGCAATAACGCAAGTGCCCATGAGACAACATGGAATGTATGTGCATATGTAAGTGTGGAAGAAATGTAAGAAATCTGACAAAAGTGTGTGTATAAATCTGAAAGTGAGATCTGGAATGTGTGAACCATGAGAAGGAGGAATAAGTCCTACCCTGCAGGTGAACCAATGTGTCGGAGCAAAGAGAAAAGAAAGACACAGACCAAAAAGAAATAGACAAGTGAAGAAGTGAACCCATGAAGATACCTCCGTCCTTATAGTAAATACAAGAAACCCAATGAAAACACATAACAACATAAACAAGTCTGCATCCCCAGGTTAAATAATCTATAGCTATAACCAATTGGTAGACCTCACTATAAGCCTGTCTATATATACAAAAATGTAAATCATACTGGCCCCCTATCTCTTGAATAGGAGAAAGCCCATAAGGATAGAACAGCTTGTCAAATATCTCCATAATAAACCCTCACTGCCCTCCTAACCTCAAGATCTAAGGAAAGAAGGAAAACATTATAAAAACCCTACATAGCAGGACATAGCCGATAAAGAATTGTACAAAAGAATGTATACCAAAGCATACGTCTTAATTATAGACGTATGGCCCTGACGATAAACTTCTCTAAACAAAAACTACAAACCAATACATGATAGTGATCAGCTTTTAAAAAAACGGAAGATCCAAATCAAAGGAAAAGAGAACAAAACCAATCTGGATAATCTAACGAGTATCTAAAAATGAAGAAAATGAGATATACTCATTAAGTCCCCTGGGTTGTAGGGTGTCCAATCGTTTGATCCAAAAGGTCTCTTTCTGGAGTAGTAGTTTGGATCGATCCCCACCTCTCATGAGGGTTGGTATCACATCGATGGCGATAAATTTCAAGGTGGGTAGTCTATGGTTAAATTCCAAGAAGTGCTTGGCCACCGGCTTGTCTGTTTTCCCATCTCTATAGGCTGTCATAATTGATGATCGGTGCCCCCTGATTCTGTCTCGGAGTGTAAGAAAAGTCTGTTTACGATTATCCCGCATGATGCAGGGATGGCAGCACTTCGTACTTGGTTATGCGAGAGCAACTGTTACCATGGCCCCCCCATAGAATTCTTGATAGAATGTTTGGAGTTTCTATTGTTTCATAATTATTTCAGATTTGAAAAGAATTTCTATATTCAACTTCGGGGAACTGCGATGGGATCGGCCATAGCTCCATCCTACGCCAACTGCTACATGTACATCTTTGAGCGCAACAAGATTTTGGATATGTTTAGTGCCCACATTATTTCATACCACAGGTTTGTGGATGATATTTTTATCATTTGGTCTGGAGCAGTGGAAGAACTACAGTCCATGATTAACGTGATCAATAATGATGAATCCCCTGTGGAACTTACACTTCATTGGAGCACTGACAAGATACAATTCTTGGATGTAGAAGTATACAAATGTCACAACAAAATTGGCTACAGCCTATATAAGAAACCATCTGACCGAAATACGTTATTGCACTCCACGAGCTTTCACCCTCAGGCATTAAAAAAGTCTTTACCCATCTCCCAATTCCTCAGGGTACTGAGGAACAATTCCGACAGCACAAATTGTGAAACACAACTTGGGATGATGCAAAGAGCATTCCTGGAAAGGGGATACTATAAGGATACGCTTGAACAAGCCCTTAAACGGGCACGAGAGATCTATGTCAAAGGCACCACCCGATACAATGTCCCACAAATTACGATCCCGATGACATTCAATTCAGCCAGTGGGAACATCTCACGGAGTATTAAAAAACGTTGGGAGATTCTATCTGCTGACAACTCTCTGAGTACCATTTTCTCCAATCCCCCTAGAATTGCCTATAGTAGGAATAAAAGTCTCAAGGATCTACTGATGAAAACAGATTTACCAAGGGAAAAGCTGACTTCTACTAAACCCACTAAGATGGGGTGCTTCAGGTGTACGGGATGTGTCACGTGTGGACATATGCTACCTGGCTCTACATTTGCACATCCACACTCGGGCACTAGATACAAGATTAATCATTATATCTCTTGCCTGACAGACCACGTGATATATCTCATCTCATGCCCATGTGGATTATGCTACGTGGGGAAGACGGATCTTACACTCCGAGACAGAATCAGGGGGCACCGATCATCAATTATGACAGCCTATAGAGATGGGAAAACAGACAAGCCGGTGGCCAAGCACTTCTTGGAATTTAACCATAGACTACCCACCTTGAAATTTATCGCCATCGATGTGATACCAACCCTCATGAGAGGTGGGGATCGATCCAAACTACTACTCCAGAAAGAGACCTTTTGGATCAAACGATTGGACACCCTACAACCCAGGGGACTTAATGAGTATATCTCATTTTCTTCATTTTTAGATACTCGTTAGATTATCCAGATTGGTTTTGTTCTCTTTTCCTTTGATTTGGATCTTCCGTTTTTTTAAAAGCTGATCACTATCATGTATTGGTTTGTAGTTTTTGTTTAGAGAAGTTTATCGTCAGGGCCAGGCTGGCTCGAGACGGGCCATACGTCTATAATTAAGACGTATGCTTTGGTATACATTCTTTTGTACAATTCTTTATCGGCTATGTCCTGCTATGTAGGGTTTTTATAATGTTTTCCTTCTTTCCTTAGATCTTGAGGTTAGGAGGGCAGTGAGGGTTTATTATGGAGATATTTGACAAGCTGTTCTATCCTTATGGGCTTTCTCCTATTCAAGAGATAGGGGGCCAGTATGATTTACATTTTTGTATATATAGACAGGCTTATAGTGAGGTCTACCAATTGGTTATAGCTATAGATTATTTAACCTGGGGATGCAGACTTGTTTATGTTGTTATGTGTTTTCATTGGGTTTCTTGTATTTACTATAAGGACGGAGGTATCTTCATGGGTTCACTTCTTCACTTGTCTATTTCTTTTTGGTCTGTGTCTTTCTTTTCTCTTTGCTCCGACACATTGGTTCACCTGCAGGGTAGGACTTATTCCTCCTTCTCATGGTTCACACATTCCAGATCTCACTTTCAGATTTATACACACACTTTTGTCAGATTTCTTACATTTCTTCCACACTTACATATGCACATACATTCCATGTTGTCTCATGGGCACTTGCGTTATTGCATTTTCTTGGTTTAGATCCTATTATTTTAGGATTTACTTTCCCATATATTGGGTTGGATTCAGTACACATACTCACCTTATGTCCGCACTTCCTTTGGGTTTGCTTACTTAGTTACCATTGTGGGTCTTATTCATGGTATGACTACACATGTCTATATATCTTCTTCCCTCTCTAACTGTATATAGAATTCTTTTAATTCTTTTAATTGGTTCCTCCTTGGTATGGGTAGCTACACTGGGATTGTGTTGTTACCATGGTTATGAGGTATTACTCTCGTGATGATGTCATCACGCGGGGGGGCACGTTTTCACGCACGCACGTCATCACGCACGCACGCACGTCATCGCGCACGCACGCATGAACGTCATGATACGGATTTTCTCATTTCTCCTCACACACTTCGCCCGGCTTATTGCACTTCCGGAATCACTTCACACAGGTGGGGTAAGTTAATCACTCACTTTTGTGTATATATTTGTATGCTATGTGCATTATCACTATCTTGATAAAGACCCTGAGGGGTCGAAACGTTGATGTTAAAGTTGTGATTAAACACTTGATCCACTGCTGAAAAATCCAAGCGAGTGCTCCTGATTCTTACTTTCTATATATATATATATATATATATATATATATATATATATATATATATATATATATACACATATATATATATATATATATATATATATATATATATATATATATATATATACACACATATACATACATACATACATACATACATACATATCTTCCTTAAATTTTAAATTATATATATATATATATATATATATATATATATATATATTTTTTTTTTTTTTTATTATTTTTTTTTTAATGGATTGACACATATTACAAGAATGTGTCCATGCATTGATAAACAATGATGTAATCCTTAAGTTTCCATACTAGTGAACCTCAAAAACACATTTATAGGGGGTGGAGCCAGCGCCAGATCGAGCCAGTTGCACATTACCTGTGCTCCTGTTCCAATTGCCGCTACAATTTACCTACACCCCGGAGTCGGATTGCTGACTACTCCGAGATCAATGGGGAAGACTACCAAAATACAGCGGGCAGATCTGGTACCTGGAACCCGCAATATCAGGATGTTACTGCACCAAAATGCTAGGCCAGAGAAGGCCAAAATGGCGCAGATGGAGGCCTATACTTCTGCTGACTTGGACGGCTTACCCGAGACCCTGTCCACCTTTCCCCGGCTGACTGCACCTCCATCAGGATCCTCCTGTGCTGCCCCCTCAACCAAAGCAGATATTAAGGCTTTGTCCCAAGAAATAAGGGCAATGTTTCAGGCAGACATGGGAGTGATGAGGGATGAGATGGCCACGCATACCAGTCGAATAGTTACAGCTGAAGAGGATTTGGGTGCCATCAGACAGCCACAGACACGGCCCTTAACTCCCTACAAAGAAGCAATGTAGACCTGACTACCTGCATGGCTATTATGGAAGACAGGGCAAGAGCAAGAAACGTGAGGCTGAGAGGGGTCTCCGAGGCCATTACCACAGAGTAGCTCTCTCACTTTATCAGGCGACTCCTGAGTACCCTGCTCCCACAAAAACAGGCTAAACAGGTCAATGTGGACTATTTCCATCACTTACCAAAGTCCCCCAGGGCACCTCCGGAGGCCACTGGAGATGTCCTACTAAAATTTGTGTGGGACTCAGATACAGGTATTGTCATGGGGGCGACCAGGGAAACTACTTCCACAACCTTTTAAGGATGCCAGCTCACCTTCTACCGGGACATGTCTCGACATACCACTTTATGGAGGCAGTCACTTTGTCAGACCACCCAGCTCTTTCGGGAACACAAAATCCCCTATAAGTAGGGAGCACAAAGGCTTTCGGTGGAGAAAGGCAGTATGACCTATCATGTGACCAACCCATCGGAGACACCCTCACTGCTCCGAGACTTGGATATCCTAGCAAGATACACCCCAGCAGAGCATCGCCCTCTGTGGTTTGTGGACCGAATCACGCAGTTCGTGCCTGGGATAGCGGCGCAGCCACCAAGTGCCTTACTACCATGAGTGACAATTCAATATCCCACTTGTATATATTTAGTGGATGTTGTTTTACAGTTCTAATATTTAATTTAATCAAGTTGTGTTCATTTTGTTACCTTACTCCTCCTGGCTCCGTAAGCAGTCTTTAGGCCAACAGCACTCAGCAACTTCCTCCCCCCTAGCATAACATGTCACCCGCAGCCATCCTGCAGGCGGATTCTCTAAGACATGTACTACACGCTAACTTTCATGCCCATCAAGACCTCCTTTATTTGAGGCTGTACGACCTTGGTATTACATGTTACCTCCTTATATTATGTATTATAAAAATGGTGCTAACCCGTCCACGTATACAAATAATTTACTGCAAACAGCTTCTGTTTCTAATTATAATGTTGTTTCTTCTTTGTCTTGTAATGAAAGCACTACAAAAATAACACATTTGTAAAACATTTTTGAACCCCCCCCCCCCAACCCAAACAAAAAGAAACCAAAAACTACGAAACACTAAATTTGTCATTGTTCCCAGAAAATAATAGTAATTATAACTCCAGCAGAATGGTCAGTATATTATACAGTTTATACCAGGAAACAATGTGTCCCACTACTATATCAACTGAACACACACCCACACACACACACACTAAATGTTTACAAATTATATTCTCCAAGTTAGCAACAGTCATATCTTGACTAGTTTGCCTACCAATAGATTATTATTATAGTAATAATAGACTATTTTGCAACCAGACACTTGTACACTTCCATCACTAGAGGGCAGCACTACAATGTTACTGTATATAAGTTGATAATGTCATAACAAAATCACAAATACAGAAGTGTGTGCAAAGAAACTTTAGGTGCTATTTTAGAGGAAATAGGGTTCCTCTGCATTCAGGATGGTGTGGAAAACAAACAAAAACAAGCTATAGAAAGATAATAACATTCAAACAAAATTCAATTTCAATAGTCCAGCCTGGAGAGAATAGTGTTTCAATCTATGTTCTTAGTTTGTCATTATTAGAATTATTAAAGTGCATACTCCTCGTTGTTTACAGTTATATAGTAGCCTTCAGCGAGCATGTTTATGATCTAGGAGGAAGTGAGGGGAAGGAAGAAGAAAAACAACAGAAGGAGAAAAGTTTGGCAGAAATGACGTCCGTGTTTTGTTAAACTCGTGAAAGTTGTGTGAGGGAATCTAGAGTGGGAGGTGAGAGGGGAAAAGAGCACTGTTGAGACTCTAGTTATATGTGGAGTGACAGGAGGACTGTTCTAAAGAAGTAAGTCACCCAGGCAGATGACAAGCTTTCCTAAACCTAGTAGAGCAGAATGTCTATTTTTAAACTCTGCAAGTTTGAAAATTGAGATGATCAGTATTCATATCGTTTGGGATATGTTACTATCCCATACATGTCATTTGGGGATTTTGTGGATTTACTGACAAGAGACATATAAACAAAGGACTAGCCAGAAGCCCCGGTGCAAAGATTGCCCTGGGTCCCCCCCATGCCTCTTAGCCTCCCCTCCCCGTAAGGTGTTTCATCCTCTCCCCCAACCCCCAGCCACTCATGTGCCTCATCCCCCCCCCCCCATGTGTCTCTTTCCCTCACCCCTGTCCCTTTATACGTCTTATTCTCTCCATGCGTCTCATTTTCCCCTCCATGTGTCTCATGCCCTCTACTTCCTGTCAGCTGAGGTGCTAGGCCACGCTCCACACAGAGATCAGCAGGAGGGGATCAGCACAGTGCTCCCCTCCTGCCAGTCACCTGGCAATCGCAGGCCCCGGGCCGGTACGGTTGTACACTGGCCCTGAAGATATAGTGGTGTTGGGATTATAGTTAATCCAGCACGCAGAATTGTATCACACCTAAAGACCAAGGATAATGTCTAACAGGACCTTAGAATTGCCGGACTTAACGTACCCAAGAATAGTCAAAATACTCGCCGAGGTCAGGAACACAGAATGAAACGCAGCGATGAGAAAAGCCAGAAGTCAAGAATACCAGAAATCAGGGAAGTAAAAACAAAGCCAAAGTCAAATACTATAAAAAAAACACGATCAGGAACACACACACTCAGATAACCAGCTAGTGGAAACCACGATAGGGCACTGGCAAAAAGGTAATTTGGATTTAAATAACCCTCTTTAGGCTGTAATTTGCTGTCTCCGACGCACGTTGGCGCCATCTTTAATGTGGGCAAAGGTAATTTTATTATAAAATCCTGAACCACAGCGGCCGGCGTTCCTAAGAATGTCGCACCCGCTGTGGACTGGAACGGTATATTTTGCTTGAACTATACCTGAAATCACAACGAGAATTTGATCTTTAGTTCTCTCATGACCTATATAATATAAAGACTACCATGGTATGTATAAATGTATCTATACCTACGTGTAATCGATCAGTTGGTGTTGAGTTAATATCACACTACACCAGTAGAGAGAATGGTCTAGTTCAGGGGTGCCCAAAAGGTAGATCCCCAGATGTTGTAGAACTACAAGTCCCATGATGCTTCACATGCTTTTAGAATGATAAAGCATCATGGAAGTTGTACTTTTAAAACATCTAGGGATCTACCTTTTAGGCACCCCTGGTCTAGTTCATGAATGGGCAAATGCCATCAACATGAGGTCTTTGAAGTTACATTAAAAATGTCCCACATCATTTGCAGTTTACCGTCATTCTATAGTCCACTCCTATTTAATGATCGAGTCATGATCAGTTAAGGTGCACCGTCTAGATACAGAGCAACAAATTCAGCCAATACAAACAATTTTTTTTTTAAATGGTAGTTATTTTTATTTCTTAAAGGTAAAGGAGTCCTGTTAGTATGTATTACACAGCATTTCTCACCTTGTTGTTTTGGCTGTCATTGATTGCGCAATAGCATTACTTTCCATAAGAAGGTCCAATGCTTTACTGGCACTGCCAACCACAGCCGGAGGCAGACTGTTTGAGAACAGGTAAGGCCGGGATCGCTGGCGTAGCAGATCAATTAGAGGTTTTGGGCCTGTAGTGTACCCACCTGAAAAAGAAGATAGAAGAACTTTGTTTGTCAACTATAAGTCTAATGAATTAACCATTAATGCAAAATTACACATGCCATCAGGGTCACCCATACCATTTGCAGGGATATAGGTGAGACAACTAGTGAACAGTCCTCTAGAATGTTGGAAAATAGCTAACAGAGAAACATGTGCAAAGTAACAGAAATACAGATGTCCACTTGCATGCACAAAGAGACTAGCAGACATACATAGCCACACAATCATAAATATGCAGAGACACTAACATACCTAAATAGAGGTACACAGACATACACACAAACTAGTACATATACAGACACATTGACATACACTGTAGGACACATACATAGATACAGACCAAGACATAAACAAAATGTCCTCCCACACTCGTACATACAGATACATACTAACACACATGCAGAGACTTTGCTCATCGGTTGTCTATTTTACCCCATTTGTCACCCTTGTATGTCCCTTAGTGGTCACTTATGTCCCTTGATAAACCTTTTACCCATGTTTCTCTTAGTTGTCCCTATGTTCCCTATTTGCCCCCAATATTCTATATATTCTACTTCCTTCTGGGTTGTACAGCAAGATGCATTTCCATGATACAGTCCCAAGCCAGTGGGAAGCCATTCATACATTCAGCCTCTCCCTGGATGGTAAGAGATCAGCAGATGCAAATTGCCAATCCAATATACAGTGCAAACCGCTTGATACATTGCAAGGTTAAATCTAGTTGCAATGCCTGTGCATCGTTATACAAACACACAATCTAACAAAGTGGATGTGACTTTATCCATGCTCCTGCCCCACACCACAGGTTCTTTTTAAAGCATGAGGCTCACAGCAGTGAAAACAATGTACATTAAAGTACTAAACAATAGCATGATATAAAACGCACAACAAGGTGCATAGTTCAAAGTTTGCAAATTATGGCATTTTATCGAAAATCTTTTCAAAATTTATTACAATATATTCAGTATGAGGTGACATAATAAAGTAATACAGAGACACATTGCTATCAGAATGTGGCATGTTAAATGATGACCATTTGTAGAGGGATGCGGAAATTAAACACTCATAAGAATGTAGACGTCATGGGGGCGGAGCCAACTGCCGATCGAGCCGGACGCAAATTGCGGGAGCTCCGGACCGATAGACCCGCTAAAAGCTACAATCGGTCGTCAGACCCACAACCGGTGCCCGGTAACAGGATTTACCTGCACCCCACACGATGGGGAAACGCTCCAAAAAATTGCGGGCAGATAGGAGCCCAGGAACCAGGGATATCAGCATATTACTGCAGCAGCCGACTAGGCCCGCACCGGCAAAGATGGCGCCGGCGGCGGCCTCCACCTCCGACTCATCTGATGCAGAAAGCTTACCGGAGGAACTATCCACCTTCCCAGAGGTACTTACCACCACCCACCAGCCCCCAAAAGAGGGAGATACTGCCCCCTCGACTAAAGCAGACATCAAAGCCCTTCTGCACGAGATAAGGGCCATGTTTCAAGCAGATGTGGCTGGGGTGAGGGAAGAAGTGGCCACCCTCACAGACAGGGTTATAAGATTGGAAGATGACATGGACACGACGAAAGTGGCCCAAACAGCCACAGATAGTGCCCTAGGCTCACTACGGAAGAGCAATGAGGACGTGCTTAACCGTCTGGCCAATATGGAGGACAGGATGAAAGCAAGAAACGTGAGAATTAGGGGAGTCCCTGAGGCCATAACCACTGGTGAACTGCCACATTTCATCCGGAGACTCCTTGCTACACTCCTTCCCCCAAAGCATGCAAAACAAGTGGTCATGGATCACTGCTTCCGCCTGCCTAAGGCCCCCAGAGCCCCCCCAGAGTCATCACGAGATATCCTTGTAAAGCTGGTACGGGACTCAGACAGAGGTGCTATCCTAACAGCAACCAGAGATACCCCCAGCACTACCTTTGAGGGGCACCAACTGACTTTCTATAGGGACATATCCCGACATACCATCACATGGCGAAGGTCACTACGTCAACTTACGCAGCACCTCCAGGAAAACAAAGTACCATATAAATGGGGAATACACAAGCTGACGGTAGAAAGAGGGGGCAAGATACACTCCCTCACTCACCTATCTGAATCTCACCGCTTCCTCCGAGACCTGGGACTGCCCGTGAGCACCTTTCCCTTGCCGCAACAACCTTCCTGGTCAGTAGACCACATTACCCCATTTGTCCCAAGAGAAGCCGCAAGGGGAACCCGCGACCCGCCACCATGACAAGGACTAACGCAAAAGCTCGTCCATCTCACCACACAAGCTGCTTGCGAGCTCACCTTCTCTCCAGGTGTTAACATGGACACTGAATATTGTTTCCTGGTTTTATAGTTTTATGGTTGTTACACACTTTAATTTTTTTTTTTTTATTTTATCTATGCTTTTAAGATCTTATTCTAAATTGGCTCCATCAGTAGTAGCTACACGAATACTGCAGAGTTGTATACCCCCCCCACTAACCTATCCACCATGCCTAATACGACCAGCAGCTCCCACCAACAGGCAGACGCTGCGTGACACAGGCCGACAGCAACCACTTATTACATTAGATCTGATTGTGATTTTAAAATTAGTACAATTCCTTACCAATGCCGGCAGACCGAGGACGAGAATACAGTTATGACCACGGCAGTATACCATAGGCACCCCAAGTAATCCCCCTCCCCTATTAACCCAGAAGTTTGTAGGTATTAACACCCTTTGAAGGCGGCTGACTACTCTTTCTGTACTGTACAAGTGAGATTATTATACATATTATAAAACGTGCTGTATAACTGATATGTTTTGGTTACAATGCAATGACCAATGTTACACTGTTGATGACATGTCTTATGGCAAGTTGTGCACCTTACAAAGCACAACAAAAATAAAGAATTAAAAAAAAAAAAAAAAAAAAAGAATGTAGACGTCATTATCAGCGACCAATAGCACTTACCCTTGGTACCTACTATTTAGACCTAAACCTACTGCAGAGGATACACGAGCATTGCAACAGCTTTCAGTAAAAAACACACAATGAGAAAGTCAAAATATTTTAATGAAACAGTACAGCCTTTCTAGAATGATAAAAAAAAATTATGACGATAATTATCATTTGAAATTCAACTACTGATTTAATGAATATGTGAAATGTTCTGGACAATCGCTAGGAGCACTAATGCTTTTGATATTTTTATATGCATTAGTAATTTGGTGCAATTTCACTTTGGGAAAGGGAAAACAAAACAAAAAAAAAAAACATAAGAAAGAAAAATATTTAGCAAACTCTGACCTGCTGCTCCTCCTAATGCTTTTCCAAGTGTGGAATTCACAATGGCCACCTGATCCATGACCCCCAGTAGCTCATCTGTGCCTCTGCAAATAAAATAATGGGACTAATCTTGATAAGAAGCCCGTCTTATAATAGAATCCATTTCATGTTATACACAACTGGAATGCAAAATAATCAGCTTTTTCTGCAACATTTATTACATTACTGTTTTAAATAATAAAGGATGGTTAAAAGGCAAAATATTGATTTTTTTAATGAATGTTTGCCATTATTAATAGTAAACAGTAAAAATAGTTCAGCAAGATAAATGCCATGCACTAAAATATAGCACATTTATATTCCTGTAATCCACCAGCCTGTATGTCATAATTCTAGTCAACAAAGGATTTGTAGGATTTATAGTCTAGCTAGCAAACACTATGTGAATATTAACTGTATTCAAATATTATGCAATTGTTCACACACGCTATAGAATTGTGAGGCCTTGGTATTTTTTATTTGTGTCTTCATTTCTTTTAAATCTTAAATCAATCAATAAATAAAAAAAAGAAAAGAAAAGAAAAAAGAAAAAGAAAACAAAAAGAACCCCCCGCCCCCTCACACACAAACAAAGAGTTGTATTATAAATACATACAAAGATATTTCTCTCATCACTACTCACCGTCCATTTGGTCCCATGAAGCCGGTAGCATGACATTCATCAATGAATACCAGAGCATTGTAACATTTAGCCAGGGCGCAAATTTCCTGAAGAGGTGCAATATCGCCATCCATTGAAAATACGCCATCCGTAGCTATGAGACGCAGCCGGTGTTTCTGAATGAGAGAGAGTAGATTGCACAAAATAAAATGAACAAGAATGGTAACCGTGATCTTTAGAAATGTGCTTGGCATCAGGATTATAATTGATCCAGCACGCAGAATAGTATCACACCTAGGACTTAGGATAACGTTTAACCAGACCTTAGAATGGCCGGACTTAACGTACCGCAGAATAGTCAAAATACTTGCCGAGGTCAGGAACACAGAACATGACACAATGATGAGGAAAGCCAGAAGTCAAGAATACCCGTTTAGGGCTTAAATGTTTAGTGTAGTTGAAAGCTTATATATCAGTGCAATGCTCCTTTGTAGCCTCCAAAATAAACAAGAACAATACAGTTGTGCTCAAAGTTTGCATACCCCGGCAGAAATTGTGAAATTTTGGCATTGATTTTGAAAATATGACTGATCATGCAAAAAACATGTATTTTATTGGAGGATAGTGATCATATGAAGCCATTTATTATGACATAGTTGTTTGGTTCCTTTTTAAATCATAATGATAATAGAAATCACCCAAATGGCCCTGATCAAAAGTTTACATACCATTGAATGTTTTGCCTTGTTACAGACACACACACACACACACAGGTTAAAAATGTCTATTAAAAGGTTAATTTCCCACTCTTGAGCTTTTTAAATTGCATTTAGTGTCTGTGTATAAATAGTCAAAGAGTTTGTTAGCTCTCACGTGGATGCACTGAGACATGGGGAGCAGAAAACAGCAAGTAATGAAACTTTATAAAGATAGATAAGGATAAAAAGATATCCAAAGATATCCAAAGCCTTGAAAATGCCAGTCAGTACTGTTAAATCACTCATTAAGAAGTGGAAAATTTGGGGAACTCTTGATACCAAGCCAAGGTCAGGTAGACCAAGAAATATTTCAGCCACAACTGCCAGAACTATTTTTCGGGCTACAAAGAAAAACCCACAGGTAACCTCAGGAGAAATACAGGCTGCTCTGGAAATAGACGGTGTGGTTGTTTCAAGGAGTACAATACGCCGATACACAAATGAGCTGCACGAGTTGCCAGAAAGAAGTCTTTACTGTGCCAACGCCACAAAAAAGCCCAGTTACAATATGTCCGAGAACACCTTGACATACCTCACAGCTTCTGGCACACTGTAATTTGGAGTGACGAGACCAAAATGGAACTTTATGGTCACAACCATAAGTGCTATGTTTGGAGAGGGGTCAACAAGGCCTATTGTGAAAAGAATACAATGCCCACTGTGAAGCATGGTGGTAGCTCACTGGTGTTTTGGCGGTGTGTGAGCTCTAAAGTGAAGGGGAATCTTGTGAAAATTGATGGCAAGATGAATGCAGCATGTTATCAGAAAATACTGGCAGAGAGTTTGCATTCTTCTGCACGAAGGCTGCGCATGGGACGCTCTTGGACTTTCCAGAATAACAATGACCCTAAGCACAAGGCCAAATTGACCCTCCAGTGGTTACAGCAGAAAAAGGAGAAGGTTCTGGAGTGGCCATCACAGTCTGCTGACCTTAATATCATTAAGCCACTCTGGGGGAGATCTCAAATGTGCGGTTCATGCAAAACGACCAGACTTTGCATGACCTGGAGGCATTTTGCCAAGACGAATGGGCAGCTATTGGGGCTAATTCATACAACATACACTCCATAAGCCACACTACACAGCTTAGTATGTCACCACACTCGATTAGACACATACAGAATGGTTTTAAACTTTTAGCAGAGGCCTTCATATCAAGAGCACCATTTTACATCACAAGAAAATTGCAAATTCTTAATAGATAATGTTCATCACTCCTGCAGTACTATAACCATGCATTGTCCTGGCGGGTGAAGTAGCAGTCATTTATCAAACTTTGATTGAGCACAAGCTTACAAAGTAATCAAGTCAATTGTATACACATATGTGAATCAGAATCACATGCCAGATTTGCAAGCAAAACTCAATCTAAAATAGCTAAGCTGTGACTATAGCTTAGTTGGGGAATTTCAGTTTTGCCCTAGTTAAAATAAACTAACTGGCTTTACAAGAGAACACACCACAAGTCTTTAGGATGTGCATGCATGATTTTACCTAAATTACAAGTGTGCAATCATAAAGGATATTTAGTTGTATTTGTTAAGTACACTAAAGCACATTTTTGTTTTTGCTTTTTAATGACTTTTTTAAATAGAGAATTTTATCTTTAAATGCAATGTGTAAAAGTGACAGGCAATATATCGTTTTTGCTCGGCTTTACACAGGAATATATAAAGTAAATTGTTAGGCTGTTCTTGTTTAAGCAGATAATGAATAACCATTAGTAGGGATCTATTCCAAAGATGACAAAGTGGCTCAGCATTACACCTGGCACAACCTTTTGGCATGCCCATGGCTGTCTCTCACTGTCACCACCACCTGCTTCCTAGGGATCTTTCTGGCTCCTGGCACTTGGAGCAGCGTCACTGCTGTATTCTCTAAAATGTGTGAGTGGGCAACACTGAGGTCTATGGAGGATCCGGCAACAACACAGGATCCTCTATAGACTACCTTGCGTAATGCAAAAGACAGTGCACAACTCCCACAGCCATTGCTAATGAAAGTAGCTGGGCTTCCACCAAAGTTGACAATGAAGTTCAACCATTTGACAACATGAGGACTGCCCATAAGACAAAGTAGTTCCTATTTTGCTTTAGGATATCTTTGGATTGCGATGGAATCCCAATGAAATATCAAACGAAAATAATATTAGTATTTGATAAAGATGATATCTTTAAGAAAAACTGAGAGGTGGAAAAGCTGGTTCAACATGGTGTTACCAGGATTAGTTGATTGTACCTGTGTGTCTTTTAGTTTGGCCTCCAGATCCACCATGTCCATATGTTTGTACCTGTACTTGTTAGCTTTGCACAAGCGTATCCCGTCAATGATGGAAGCATGATTCAGCTCATCTGACAGCACTGCATCTTCAGGAGTTAGCAATGCCTGGGATTATAAAAAAATAAAAAAAGAATTGCTAGAAGGGTGTCAAATATTCACTCTGCCCAAGCACCCATAGATAGTTATGGAATACATTTAAACCTATTGCACACTCAGGGAATATCATGGAAAGGTTGCATGCACATTATAGGCCCACAAGGCAAACATTTGTAAAATAGGCAGAAATTCTTACAACCTCCATATCCATTTTTCATTATATCTACCTATATCCTATCTATAAGCAGAGATGGCACTAAAATATTATCTAAACCCTTACAATGGAAAACCCATAGCTAGATATTGTGTGACATCGTATCCAATATATAATGGTACACTAAGAAGAAAAGAAAAATGTCTTTGCACATAAAGTCATCAAGATATTCGGTATTATATAGCCCAAAGATTTTAGGTATTAGAGAGCCCACTAACCAAGGTGATTTATGGTTTTAAAAAGCACCATCCATGACAACTAAAGGTCAAACTGCAGGGGATTTAATAGAGTACATACTAAGGCAAAATGGATATTACAATGCAGCAGGAAGATGCTTTGGAGGTGAATGCAAGTTGTTAACAGCAGAACGGACAGTTCTGATTTTATTTCAGATTGATTTTATTTGTTGAGAAGGCAAGGTAATGTTTTGTGTGAACCCCTTTAAGGAAATACATGTTGATGTCTGTTCTCACAAAAGTCCTTTATTGCCCACCTACAGGGAAGCAATAGAGATGTGACAAGTCTCCTATATAGCAGAAGTGAATGCTTATTTTAGTTAGAATTACCAATACCTTAAACTGTATGTTACTAAAAGGAACAGACTAAGCACATAAATATTACAGCTTGCTGGAGTGTCCTGGTGTCCCTCAACCCCACCTGACATTCTAGACCAGTAATTTATCTTTTAGGGACAGTTTGTTATGTTTTGTTATGATGTTTCCCACAATGTACTTTTTAGTGGACTAAGTGGCTCTTGGGAGGACACAGAGCTAAAAATTATGGACTATGGGGGCTCTGGAAGGGATTCCCCAGAGACAGAGACAGACTTCTCACCACCTTTGCTATTGAAAGCCTCCTGTGTTCTTGTGAGTAACTATAATAATCAATAACTGGGCTCACAGTTCCAAGTCATACGCTACAAGACTGGGCTAACTGTTACTTTCCACTGCAAGCCTGGAAGGTCCATGGTACACTCACCAGGAGTCGACTTTTCACTTGCCAATG
Organism: Pelobates fuscus; assembly: GCF_036172605.1. NCBI lineage: Eukaryota > Metazoa > Chordata > Amphibia > Anura > Pelobatidae > Pelobates > Pelobates fuscus. The sequence goes on from NC_086323.1 coordinate 113,767,354, forward strand.
GTAAATTTTGAGTCCTGATCTATGATCATCTATGTACAGTATTTTCAATAAATGTATGTATGTAAAATATGGAACCAAAAAGCTAATAAAAAAACAAAAAAACCTCAAATATGCCAGCATTGGCATCAAAGCAGCTGATATACAAGATGGCATCTTCTCGATGGTGAAACCGGGCAATCTTCTCCTCCAAGCTCTTGTGGATATTCTAAGTGGAGTCAACACAAGGACAAATTATTTCCACTACAATAATTTCATAAATAATTAAAAGTTACTTATAGATTAGGTTTTTGAAGTTGCCATTTTTTCTAAAATATCACTCTATAAATGTTAGAAAGCACAAACTCCGTAAAACATACACCATACGGAATCATTTCAGTGACTACTCAGTAACGTGCAGAGAATGTATCACTCATACTCACCTGAGTTCCACAGATAAACCGTACCGAACTTAGCCCGGCCCCAAATTCCTCCAAAGCATTGTGTGCAGCATGTATAACTTCAGGATGGCTGGATAGACCCAGGTAGTTATTGGCACAGAAATTCAAGATCCCTAAAAATATAGTTAAGAAGGTCAATATATATCATTGTATAAGCATGCCTTAAAAAATGTCAATGCCAAGTCCCAGGCACAAATAGCATCAGTGACCACTATATGCTGGAAGTGTGCAGTTGATTATCACGGATTTAGAACTACTTCATGTGATTCACACTTTCAGATCACAATTCAATCTTATTATATTAACAAAAGAAAAAATACATACTTCAATGGAAACTACCCCTTCTCTGGAGTTTTGCACCAGTGAATAAACATTTTAAAATCACCTATAACTTGTGTTAAAGTTTTTCAAATGCAGATGTTCCTTTTTACCTTTAAATTTATATTACACATTTAACAAATTAGATCATAATCCAGTTCAGACAAGGTAAAGCCAGGACAAAGGGATCTAACGATGAGGAGCAGTAGAAAAACCTTGCTAGCATACATAAAAGAGCAGGAGAAAAACCTTGCTAGCTTGAAAATATTTTTAAACAGAGTTTCATGTAAAATATATTAAGTTATTGATTTTTAAAAAAGAGACTAAAATACCTAATAATAAAATAAATAAATACAACCACTTAGATTTGACAGTAAATAATAATAATATTTTCAAGCTAGCAAGGTTTTTCTCCTGCTCTTTTATTATAAACATAAATGGTTCGTTTTATGTAATAGTACAATTGAAAAGGCGAATTTTGCCCTTCATAACATGGCTATTACTCTGTCTGCCCTTCCCAAGATGGCCGCAGCCGCATTCATTTTTAAGCCCCTTCCATCCTTACAGCCGCCACTATGGGAATCTACATTACCCATGCGGCCTTGCGGCAAAGCTTCCGAAATGCGGAAGTGCCGCGAGTCACGTGTTATACTTCTTTTATATCGTATAACACTTTCCCATCCTCGTTTTAAACTAAATTTTATTAGAAATGTCTAATTATAGTACTTACTACCCTTAGCAAAGCTAGTAATGTTTATTTAAACATGTTAAATCTAACTTCACTCTGATTGGACGGATTATTTTGGCGCCAATCTTTGAATTAACTGTGTCCTTATAAAACACCATTTAGCCAGGTATTGTACTTTATTCCATTTGATAAAGTCTGTAGACGAAACGCGTTATGGAAATTTTATATTGTGTATTTTTGAATTAAAAGTTTTTGGTCATTTATTTGTGCCATTATCCTTTTTTTCCATATACACATTTTTACTTTATCCTGGCTTTTTTTTATTTTATTTTGCTCTTTTATCCTGCCTATTTTTTTATAATTTTTATTCATTTTGGTTTTATAACCCCTGGAAGCTCCTTGCAGCCCAAGAAATCCTAGGTGGGGATCATTCCACCAACGCTGACATCAAAGAGCAGTTGGTCTGCTCTATATTTGTAAGTACGGTTTTAATTATTTTCCATAGAGAGCACTATTGGTTGTCTCTTTTTCTTTCCAAGTATTGGACACCACTGACTAAGAGGTACTCATCACATATCCGATAAGCGGGGATTATACCGCTGTACGTGCTTTACCCTAGAGCTGGATATAAGCTCTTATAAATGTGAGTTCTCTACCATTACTCCAATGTTATTTAATTTGAGCTATACATATTGCGCTATTGGTTGTTGTTCTTTTTTTATTTTCCATATTATTGGAATCATTATTACACCTGAAGATCTTGTTCCTGTATCCAACACTCTAAGACGACAGTGAGAACACCTAGGTTGGACCCCCTTTTTTTTGGCTTCTAATACTGCATTCACTACACTAAACACACACCCACTGAATTCACTACACTAACACTGCATTCATACACTACACTAACACACACACACACACTCTGCATACACTAACATCGGCGCACACACACTCTGCATACACTAACACCGGCGCACACACACTCTGCATACACTAACACCGGCGCACACACACTCTGCATTCACTACACCGGCGCACACACACTCTGCATTCACTACACCGGCGCACACACACTCTGCATTCACTACACCGGCGCACACACACTCTGCATTCACTACACCGGCGCACACACACTCTGCATTCACTACACCGGCGCACACACACTCTGCATTCACTACACCGGCGCACACACACTCTGCATTCACTACACCGGCGCACACACACTCTGCATTCACTACACCGGCGCACACACACTCTGCATTCACTACACCGGCGCACACACACTCTGCATTCACTACACCGGCGCACACACACTCTGCATTCACTACACCGGCGCACACACACTCTGCATTCACTACACCGGCGCACACACACTCTGCATTCACTACACCGGCGCACACACACTCTGCATTCACTACACCGGCGCACACACACTCTGCATTCACTACACCGGCGCACACACACTCTGCATTCACTACACCGGCGCACACACACTCTGCATTCACTACACCGGCGCACACACACTCTGCATTCACTACACCGGCGCACACACACTCTGCATTCACTACACCGGCGCACACACACTCTGCATTCACTACACCGGCGCACACACACTCTGCATTCACTACACCGGCGCACACACACTCTGCATTCACTACACCGGCGCACACACACTCTGCATTCACTACACCGGCGCACACACACTCTGCATTCACTACACCGGCACACACACACTCTGCATTCACTACACCGGCACACACACACTCTGCATTCACTACACCGGCACACACACACTCTGCATTCACTACACCGGCACACACACACTCTGCATTCACTACACCGGCACACACACACTCTGCATTCACTACACCGGCACACACACACTCTGCATTCACTACACCGGCACACACACACTCTGCATTCACTACACCGGCACACACACACTCTGCATTCACTACACCGGCACACACACTCTGCATTCACTACACCGGCACACACACTCTGCATTCACTACACCGACACACACACTCTGCATCCACTACACCGACACACACACTCTGCATCCACTACACTGACACACACACTCTGCATCCACTACACTGACACACACACTCTGCATCCACTACACTGACACACACACTCTGCATCCACTACACTGACACACACACTCTGCATCCACTACACTGACACACACTCTGCATCCACTACACTGACACATACTCTGCATCCACTATACACACTGCATCCACTACACAAACATCCTATATTGACAGTACACACACACACTACATCCACCACACATTCAAACACTCTGCATTCACTATACAGAGACACTGCGCCTAATACACACACTACATCCACTACAGACACTGCATCCACTAAACACATTGCATCTAGTACACACAAACACTACATCCACTACACAAACACACACTACATCCACTGTACACACCGCATCCGCTTCACAAACACACACTCTGCATTCGCTACACAAACAGTATCTAATACACACAAACACTACATCCATTACACACATTCTAATTCACTTCCACTATACACACCACATTCAGTCCTGCATCATTTGCAGCGGACTAGGTAGGAGTCCTTTGGGCAGACTCGTGGGTGGCGGGGGGCCCAGACCTTGTGCTTTGTCAGGGGCCCCAAAATTTCTGGTGGCGGCCCTGGTAAGCCATGACAGCCTGTCAGTGGTTTTAATGTTATGGCTGATCTGTTTTTAAGTTTCCAGTTTGGCTATTAAACCTACACTATAGGCACTCAGACAACTTGTTCCCAATCAACTGGTCTGAGTGAAGTGTCACTGTCCCCTTAGCCTTCCAAGGAAAAACATTAAGCAGAGGGTAATAGGCGCTCGCTATAGTAAGTGATGGGCAGGCAGCAGTGTACAAAACAAGGATTCCCAAAACCTTGTATGTGAAATAGAAATCGGAAGAGAGGAGTGTATACCGCGCCTAGAGGTATTAGTATAAAAAAATTATACATACATATAGTCGATGGAAATATTGACAATGGATGGTAACCTCAAAATAAAAAGCAAAACATAATAGTGCAATACAGTAAATAAACAAGACAGGTCAAATAAAGCTATACACAGTCCACTCACATGGGGATGAGCTATAACAGAGCTCAGCTGTGATGCGCCTGGACGGTATAATCCCCGTCTCGGGATATATGGTGGTATTGCTTCAGGGATTTTCCAAGGTGCAGTGGTGCGTAGATCATAAAATCCAAAAATAAAAATATGGCAGCATATGGTGAAGTACGTACTGATAGAGTGGTAACAAGTATAAAAGGTATTATACTTACAATTTCTAGAGCATATAACCTGCTCTAGTATAGACAGCCTAGGTGGTATAATCCCCACCAGGGATATGCAGGATCCAGGGAGTAGAAGGTAATAATAATAGAAATATATATATAAGTAGGCTAAAAGAAGTACTTTAATATTAAAGTACTTCTTTTAGCCTACTTATATATATATTTCTATTATTATTACCTTCTACTCCCTGGATCCTGCATATCCCTGGTGGGGATTATACCACCTAGGCTGTCTATACTAGAGCAGGTTATATGCTCTAGAAATTGTAAGTATAATACCTTTTATACTTGTTACCACTCTATCAGTACGTACTTCACCATATGCTGCCATATTTTTATTTTTGGATTTTATGATCTACGCACCACTGCACCTTGGAAAATCCCTGAAGCAATACCACCATATATCCCGAGACGGGGATTATACCGTCCAGGCGCATCACAGCTGAGCTCTGTTATAGCTCATCCCCATGTGAGTGGACTGTGTATAGCTTTATTTGACCTGTCTTGTTTATTTACTGTATTGCACTATTATGTTTTGCTTTTTATTTTGAGGTTACCATCCATTGTCAATATTTCCATCGACTATATGTATGTATAATTTTTTTATACTAATACCTCTAGGCGCGGTATACACTCCTCTCTTCCAAGGAAAAACATTGCAGTTTCAGAGAATTGAATATGGGTAAGGCCTAATGCATGCGTGGCACTTGCCATAATGTTCCTCACATGAATTGACGACGGAGGAGCCCGACCCAGCACCAAAGAACCTTGGCGCTGGAATTGCTAAAGTGTTTAAAGGGTTATTTAACCCTTTTATGGCTGAGGTAGAACTGGGGGTGGGAATTGTACTGGTCCTTTAAGGTTTTACTTTGAACTGTTAATAATTCACAACTTGAATCGTGTTAACATTGAGACTTTACATATCGCACAGCTATGAGTATGAGTGCCAGCTAATACTCTCATCATGCTGATAAACATAGCTGTGCATAACGTTACCATCAATGTTTTACCATCTGTCCAGTGCAGAGATTGCTAATCTTTTGTTTTCCAGCTCATTCAGTCTACAGTCCCAACAATGCTGTCTGAGCACTAAGACAAATGTTCTACACATGAGCTGGACTACTAAATGCATGTTCTCACTTTTGCAAGGTTGCCAGATCTACCAATGTTTCCTGGATACATATAACTTCTTACTAAAGAGATGACAATTAGTTCACAACTTCAAGGAAAAAGGTTTGCATGCATTATTCTTAGTAAACAGTAGAACATTATGCCACTGTATCTGCTAAAAGGGATAAAATAAGTGCAAGAAATACAAAGCTGTATTCCTGGCACTATAGCCCTCTCTGCTCTCCCCCCCCCCCCCTCCCTCCCTCCCTCAGTGAATAAAGGGTTAAAAAAAAAAAAAAAGAACACTTTTATTTACTTACCTAACCCCAGCGCAGATGTCCATCAGGGCTCCTCCGAAGTCCCGCAAATGAACGGGCGCTAATGTGCATGCGCGGCAAATGACTCTCGCGCATTAGACCCACACATAGGAAAGTAATTAATCAATGCTTTTCAATAGGGAAAAATCTGATGCAGGATGTCCTCATGCAGAGTTTGAAGAGGTCCAGCATCAGTTACTAGACCAAAGTGCTGCAATTTCTCTGGAACGGCAATGTTTTACATTGCAGCACTAAGTGCAATACAGACACTATACCCAGACTACTTCAATGAGCTGAAGTTGTCTGGGTGCCTACAATGTCCCTTTAATGTGATTGAGTTGGGGGCTATTTAGTGGATAATCCCTTTACAACATTGGGAATGAAACACTTCAAAATGGTTTTGTTTTCAACATTTGCTGCATGTCTGCTCCAGTTACAGTTAGCACAAGAACTGTTTTACAGGTATTGTATCCTTTGTGGAGGAGCTCATGCTACTCATTCGTTTTGATAATTTTTAAAACCTTTAATTTTTATGCCATTCCACATTTAAGATAATTTGATTCCTTCGTTGTTATTTTCATATTTATTAATTGCTTGATTTATAATTATTCTTTCATGTACCTAGTGCTACCAGCATTTAGAATGTTTGATGCCTTATAACTGGTTACATTTCCAGTTAAAGGACCACTCTAGTGCCAGGAAAACATACTCGTTTTCCTGGCACTAGAGTGCCCTGAGGGTGCCCCCACCCTCAGGGACCCCCTCCCGCCCGGCTCTGGAAAGGGGAAAGGGGTAAAAACTTACCTTTTTCCAGCGCTGGGCGGAGAGATCTCCTCCTGCTCTCCTCCTCCGATCCTCCTCTTCTCCTCCCCGTCGGCTGAATGCGCACGCGCGGCAAGAGCTGCGCGCGCATTCAGCCGGTCACATAGGAAAGCATTCTCAATGCTTTCCTATGGACGCTGGCGTGCTCTCACTGTGAAAATCACAGTGAGAAGCACGCAAGCGCCTCTAGCGGCTGTCAATGAGACAGCCACTAGAGGACATAGGGGGAAGGCTTAACCCATTCACAAACATAGCAGTTTCTCTGAAACTGCTATGTTTATGAAAAAATGGGTTAACCCTAGAAGGACCTGGCACCCAGACCACCTCATTAAGCTGAAGTGGTCTGGGTGCCTAGAGTGGTCCTTTAAATTATTCTGCTTATTATTTTTTATGAGGAGGGGGGAGTGGAGGGCCTTGGAATTCTGTGCCTACAGTCACCAGAAATGTAAGTTGGGCCCTAACTATAGCTGGTTTGGATAATATATCCAGATCAGCTAGCTATTTTTGTACATACACCAAGGCAGCACTTTTAATTTGCTGTTGATTTAATATCCAGGTTCAATTAGTCTTAATCTGAAGTGAAAGTTACAACAGTTGCTGTGCTAGGTGTAGCCACTCACGGTTATTCAATGAAGTGCAAATTGTCAGGAATACAAAGTAAATTTCAAATTTTAATTTCAAATGAAAAGTAAGCTGTCAGACAGGCTGAGGGGCATCAAATAAAATGTTGTTAACATATAACTAGACTGCCAAGGTTCCGCATGATCTGGATACTGTTACAGAATGCATGCACTAGTGTTCACAGCCAAGTAAAAACGTAAAAATATTCCATTTTATCTCACGTACCTGTATTTCGTCCTTCCACTTTAATATGGGGACCCTGTTTAGAGGTTATAATTCTCTCGGACTTCCAAGTACCAGCCTCCTTGATTTTTCCAAGCTCATCCTCTATGACAGCCCTGAGGTGGGCAACTGTGGATTGTGCTCTAACTAGTCTCAGTGGGCATCTGGCGAGCCAGGGAACCAACATGATTCTTGCAGAACCAACGACAGCTCAGTTTGAAAAGAGAATGGAATACTAGTAATCATTCCATGTAGAAAGGAGGTGTGTGCTAAGCAGCGAATCAGAGCTCTGAACACTGCTTCAGTCATGTCAGGGCTGGCTTCTCCTGTAATGAGTGCAGAGCAGCAGGCATTACAAGTCAGCCCTGTATAATGCATTACATAAATGCACCAAGCATCATGGGAGTTGTAGTTCTATAACAGTTGGTGAATCTACGGACTGGACATCCCTGAACTAGACAGTAGCTGCAAACAAACTTTCCATTTTTTTGTCTAGATTAAAACACCATACTCATGCATGGGTGTAGGAAGCGAGGTAATGGGGAAGACAAATAACCCCCCCAGAAATTCCAGTGCGGGGGAATGAGATGGATAACGATTTAAGAAAAATTATGAAAAACAATTTTTTTATATTTTTTTTTTCTCTCTACATAAATTTAAAACAATTACATTTCAACAAGAAAATGCAAAAATATCAGTGGAAAGACTTTTGCTGACTTTTTGTTTTTGTGAGAAATTGCATATTGCTAGATATTAAAGGGAATTAAATAGGTTTCTACCCGATTCTTCTAATATCCTCCCAGTGTCATTTTGCGTATAGAAAACGGCATTGATTAATATGTTATCTACCTGGCTCATATCTGTTATGAAAGGCTGTTCCCCTAGATCAGGGATAGGCAACCTTCGGCTCTCCAGATGTTGTGGACTACATCCCCCATAATGCTCTTACACACATAATGCTGGCAAAGCATCATGGGAGGTGTAGTCCAAAACATCTGCAGAGCTGAAGGTTGCCTATGCCTTCCCTAGATTGTCTGGTTCATAAACCGATGTGTGTATGGATTAGCAAAAGCAATATTTAATGTCCTCCCACCCTAAATCAACAAATAGGACAAATCATGGTTTCAGAGTAGGTTCTGTCACTGGAAGTGTTCATTTAAGGACGTGTCAGCTTATAGTAGGCTATCAGGGTGACCTTGTATGTCCGTTCATGTAGACATATGTGGCAGCGAAACAGTTAATGTGGATGTGCAGCACTACACAGTCACCGTGAGACAGGAATGGGCGTAGCTTGCATGGACTGCCTCTGAGTCCTCTGCCTAAAAATTGCCAGCTCAGCAATAGTCAGCAATAACCATATAGCCCACAACAGAGGTATCATTTAATTATATTATGTTCTCTATTTTACTATTTTGAATTCAATATCTTTATTTATTTAAATTGATGGCATTCTTTTTTTTTAAAAATACTTTATTTTTGCATCCTGTCGGACAAAGAGGAATGATAACATTGCATGGGCTTACGCAGAAGCCACAAAATATATATATATGTATAGGAATAACATCCATGAAAACTGTACATAAACTTCAAAAAATTTCACATGAGGCTTGATGTCGTCACTGTCTCTGTCCACCAGGGGATTTTTTCTTTTTAGAGATCCGCATCATATCGTGGTGATGATACCATTTGAAGAAAGAAACAACCGTGGAACATAAAATATTATATATAACCTCATGCATCGTAACCTGATAGGGTTGCCTCCTCCCGTAATATAAGGGGTTTACCCTGGCGCACCTTGCCTTGTGCCTATCTTGTAGAGCAACTTGAGTGTAGAGTGCGATTAGGGTCATGTTGCGTGGTGATACACCGTTGTTTTATACCGTATGTATAAAACTTAAGGAAATTAGGAGTGAAGAGAGAAGAAAAAGGAAAGAGAAAAGGGGGGGCAAGAAGTAAGGGGAGGGAGAGGGGGCATGGGGTAGATGGGGAGGGTCGTATGCGACGTCTCAGAGCAGCGTGGCAATGTTCGTACTTCTTATCGGTGTGTGTTGTTCTAGGCGGTGACCGGGAGTACATAGTCGTGCCATGGTTCCCACACTCTGTCAAATTTTGGTGTGGTGCCTTTCAATCTGGCCGTCAAACTATCCATTAGGTGTACCTCTTTTACGTTGCCTATTACTCTCTGGGTGGTGGGTAAGTCTGTTTGTAGCCACGTTTGTGCCATCGATCTCCTAGTGTAATTTTATGGAGTAATGTTTGTTCAACTTGTGGCGAAACCAGCTTCGCCACTGTGAACTGGAGAGGCCTGGCTGCTGGCCTCCTGCCCGCTGACTATGGCCCCTGGACGTGTTGCACTTTAAAAACTATATTTGTGTAGGTAATAAGGGTGTACGGTATAATTATGTTAAGTGCTAATCTAAGGGGAGGAAATGTGTGGGAGGTACATCCATGTGATTGGTTAAATTCATCCTCCCCCTGGGAGTGTCCTGTATGTACTTGTTTGTAATAAAAGCCAGACTGGGTGTCCCAGTCTTGAGTTCCTGCTTAACCCTCAAAATGAGTGTCGTCTCGTTCTTGGGGGGGATTGGATTGTAAGCTGACTGCCAAGAGTGTAAGCCGATTGTATGCTTTTCTTGTTCAGCTGTTCCAGTTCGGAGTGTTATTTCGTATCCAGATCGGGAGTGTGGTGTTCTGCAGTAGCTGTGCCTGTATCCAGAAAAGGGGATTATCGCCTAAACGCATTTTTCCCCTTTTATGCTGAAACGGTCCGTTACAATTGGTGGCAAGCGGCGGGATCGTTCCTACAACCAGAAGGACAGCTACAGAACACCAATTCCTTGGAGTTACAAATTGAGGGCAACGTTAGCATTCGTGCAGCGCCCCTGGCAGCAGAGGTATCCAGCGACTTGGAGCAGACAAGTATGGAAGGCTCTGACGCTGAAGATGATTTTATGGCCAAGGTGAGGCAGCAAGTGGCCCAGTATGGGGGTTATATATCCATGGACACATTCCAGGGGATCTGGAACCAGGTCATGGCTGAGCAAAACTCAAAGATGGACGAAGAGTATGATGAGCAGGAAGAGTGGTACAGCAGCAGAGTAGAGGCTGCATCCGAGGAGGTTAGCCGCCCCCCCCCGAGGCGGCAGGAAGAACCCGAAGTAGGGGTCCTCATAGATTGGTCCTGTGAGGAACCACAACAGGCAGGTGGAGATGGGACCGAGGTCTCTCTACCGGCCCTACAGGGATGCTGGGCAGTCGGCCCAGATCCCCAGCGGCAGTGTGTAACCCAGGGAGCTGATGGTGTCGTCCATCCTCCCCAGCGGCAGAGTAAGTCCCAGGGAGCTAAAGGTGTCGTCCTTCCTCCCCAGCGGCAGTGTGTGTCCCAGGGAGATGAAGGTGTCGTCCTTCCTCCCCAGCGGCAGGCTGAGTTACAGGGGGCAGAGGTTGTTGTTCCTGCCCCCCAGCAGAAAAGTGATGTGCCAGGAAGGCAGTGTGAAGTAAAGGGAGAGGAGAGCAGCGTCCTCCCTCCCCAGCGGCAGTGTGTGTCTCCGGGAGCTGATGGTGTCGTCCATCCTCCCCAGCGGCAGGCTGAGTTACAGGGGGCAGAGGTTGTTGTTCCTGCCCCCCAGCAGCAAAGTGATGTGCCGGGAGGGCAGTGTGAAGTGAAGGGAGAGGAGAGCAGCGTCCTCCCTCCCCAGCGGCAGTGTGTACCCCAGGGAGATGAAGGTGTCGTCCTTCCTCCCCAGTGGCAGCGTACACCCCAGGGAGATGAAGGTGTCGTCCTTCCTCCCCAGTGGCAGCGTACACCCCAGGGAGATGAAGGTGTCGTCCTTCCTCCCCAGCGGCAGGCTGAGTTACAGGGGGCAGAGGTTGTTGTTCCTGCCCCCCAGCAGCAAAGTGATGTGCCTGGAAGGCAGTGTGAAGTAAAGGGAGAGGAGAGCCGTGTCCTCCCTCCCCAGCGGCAGGGTGTGTCTCAGGGAGCAGAAGGTGCAATCCTTCCTCCCCAGCGGCAGTGTGTACCCCAGGGAGCTGATGGTGTCCTCCTTCCCCCCCAGCGGCAGTGTGTACCCCAGGGAGCAGAAGGTGCCATCCTTTCTCCCCAGCGGCAGTTTGCCATCCAGAGAGAGGAACTTGTTACACCCTCTCTCCCACGGCAACCTAACCCACCAAGGGGAGATGTTAAGCCCCACAACTGTGCAGATGGGACCGTAGTCTCTGCACTTACAGCACAAGGGATAGGGACGGTCGGTCCTGTTCCCCAGCCTCAGTGTGATGGATCCAAAGGGGAGACAGTCGGTCTCCCCCTCCAGCAGTCGAGCTGTGCACCTAAAGGGGAGACAGCCAGTCTCCAGCAACCAGACGCCCACCAGACTACTCCCGTGGTAGTGCTGGCAACAGGACAGAGTACCGCTGGTCTCTGCCCCCTCAGCAACCCACCAAGGCAGCCTACCCGTCTCCCACCCAGCAGTGGTGAAACACCAGAACTTGGACAAAATCCTTCCTCACCCAGATGTAGTAACCGGTTAGTGTGGGTGGGCTGCTCTGTTATTTCTGTTTTGTGGGTGGGTTGCTGGACTAACCAGGGCACTGACCGGCAGAAAGTCAGGTACCCTGTTAGTCTAATTGGCAAAGGGGAGAAATGTGGCGAAACCAGCTTCGCCACTGTGAACTGGAGAGGCCTGGCTGCTGGCCTCCTGCCCGCTGACTATGGCCCCTGGACGTGTTGCACTTTAAAAACTATATTTGTGTAGGTAATAAGGGTGTACGGTATAATTATGTTAAGTGCTAATCTAAGGGGAGGAAATGTGTGGGAGGTACATCCATGTGATTGGTTAAATTCATCCTCCCCCTGGGAGTGTCCTGTATGTACTTGTTTGTAATAAAAGCCAGACTGGGTGTCCCAGTCTTGAGTTCCTGCTTAACCCTCAAAATGAGTGTCGTCTCGTTCTTGGGGGGGATTGGATTGTAAGCTGACTGCCAAGAGTGTAAGCCGATTGTATGCTTTTCTTGTTCAGCTGTTCCAGTTCGGAGTGTTATTTCGTATCCAGATCGGGAGTGTGGTGTTCTGCAGTAGCTGTGCCTGTATCCAGAAAAGGGGATTATCGCCTAAACGCATTTTTCCCCTTTTATGCTGAAACGGTCCGTTACACAACTCTTGTCCAATTATCTACTGGTCTGTTCAGGAGGTACGTCCAAGGGTTTAGGTCAGGTGCCTTATGGAATATTCCATTGACTACGTGATGGATCTTAGCCCAGAATGCCTGAGCTTTGGGGCAATCCCACCACATGTGAAGGTATGTACCCTTGTGTCCGCAATCCCTCCAACAGTCGTCAGTGGGTGTCTGGCCCATGCGGTGTAGTGTAACTGGGGTGGTGTACCACCTGAACATTGTTTTGTAGGATTGCTCCTGTAGTGTGACACTTATAGATACCTTATGGTTTGCTTCCCATATGTCCCTCCATTCCTCACCCTCTAGTACCTCTCCCAGGTCTCTTTCCCACGCCTCCGTATATGTCAGCGGTCCCCACTCTTTTGATTCTGAGCATAAGTGTGCATACATGGTGGTAATTAAGCCTTTTCGTGTATATTCATTCAGACACATTTTTTCATAGAATGTTAGGGGGGTGGTTGCTGCCCGTCGAACGTCTGTCTGTTGAACGTAATCTCTTATCTGTAAATAACGGAAGAAGTCTGCTGGGGTGAGGTGTATTCTCTGTCGGAGTATGTCAAAGGGGACTAGTTTCTTTTGTTCATACATATGGCAGATTCTCTGAATACCTGCCGTCTCTATGTTAGCGAAGTCCCTAGCTGCTATGCCTGGGGGGAATGCCCTGTTCCTCAGTATAGGGGTCATGGGTGAGTGCCTAGATGTTAAGTTATATTTGTGGGCATACGTGTCCCATATGGTTAGGGAGTTCAGTATTGCTGGGCAAGTCGTCCTCAGGATAGGCCTGTCTTCTTTGCGTACCCACATGTGATACTGCGGGAGGTCGGCCCCTGTCATAAGTGACTCCAGGTCTTTAAATTGATGGCATTCTAAAAGGTTTTTATTTACATTATTACAAATTGTAACATATTTTAAAAAATCATCACAATTAAGGGTAACATTTCCAAGGTGTGAGTATAGCTGAGTGGGAGGATGTTTTAGGTTACATTTTGCAATTCAGATTTTGATACACTACAGTTCTGGGGGTTAATGAACAGAACAATAAATGGTTTATTTTTAATTGTGAATAATTGCCAAGAGAATTGCATGCTCATACTCTCTCACTCCTACCCACAATCGCTCTCATCCTAGACCCCATGCATACAAAACCCATTCACACCTCCTGTCATTCTCTCCTTCTGCTTTAAGCAGCTGGTGATGTCTTTCCCAATCCAGGGCCCTTCACCTTCTCTTCACACACTAAGAAAACCAGAAACCACACACACCTCATCACAATGCCCTGCCCTTTACCCTCTCTTACCAACATTCAGTGTGCACTCGGGAACATAGAAACATGGAATGTGACGGCAGATAAGAACCATTCGGCCCATCTAGACGCCCGCTCCATCTGCAGTAATTTAAAATCAACAGCCATACACGACTTCATCTCAAACTCACTCACACTACTTGCACTTACAGAGACCTGGCTGTCCCCCTCTGATAGCGCTACTCCTGCGTCTTGGTGGGCTACAATTCTACCACACTCCCGGACTCAACTGTAAAGGGGGTGGTGTAGGCATCCTTCTCTACCCTCAATGTACCTTTCAACCAATCTTAACTGCCCCTGCCCTATCCTTTTCTTCTTTTGAAGTTCACACTGTCTGCCTATTTAAACCCACTCCTTTAAGAATTGCTATCATCTACTGCCCCCCGGTCATCCTAGGTTATTCATTGAGCCCTTTTCTTACTGGCTTCCCCACTTCCTCTCATCTAGCACTCCTTCCCTTATACTTGGGGATTTCAATATCCCAATCAACAACCCCAACTGCACTGATGCCTCTCGTCTGCTCTCTGTAACCTCCACCTTTGACCTCCTGCAATGGTCCAATTTAGCAACCCATACATCAGGAAACACTCTTGATCTCGCCTTCACCAATATCTGTACTGCCTCTAATCTCTCCAATATTCCTTTTCATCGATCTGACTACCATCTGCCGACTTTTCACATAAGCATACCGATGGCCTAATTGACACCACCGTCTCAACATCAATCTCACAGAAACCTCCGATGTCTTGACCTAGAGCATTTCTACACTAATCTCCAAACTCTCATTTTACCTATCTCAAACCTCACCTATCCTAGCTCTGCAACCTCCTGCTACACTTCCACCCTCTTCTCTCAACTAGACATCATGGCACCTCCTCCATTTAAACGCAGCAAGCACCCCCAACAACAACCTTGGCACATCAAGCTGCCTCGATACCTCAAAAAATGCTCTAGAATTGATGAACTCTGTTGGAGAAAATCTCACTGTGCGTCTGACTTTCTCCACTATGAATTTATGCTGCGCTCATACAGCTTGTCTCTTTCCTCTGCAAAAGTAAATTACTTCAATACCCTCATAAGCACACTCTCCTGCGAACCCAAACGACTTTTTCACACATTTAACTCTCTTCACCCTATTGTTCCTCCTCCACCTACTAACTTGACCGCCTCAGACTTTGCAACTCACTTCACTGACAAGATCTCTACAATCAGGGAAGAGATCTCTCATCTTTCTACTTTCCTAACCTCACTCCCTCTGCTGTTCTATGTTTATTCGCACCTGCTACAGTGGAAGAGGTTTCTGCTCTGCTCCAGTCCTCACCACCTGCTCCCTAGATCCAATTCCCTCGCATCTCATCCATACTCTGTCTTCTTCTCTTTCTCTACCTCTCACTAAAATTCTCAATCTCTCTCTTTCCTCTGGCATATTTCCATCGCCCTTTAAACATGCAACTGTAACTCCAATTCTAAAGAAGCCGAACCTTGACCCTAACTCCCCGTCCAACTACCGTGCTATCTTGCTACTGCCTTTTGCATCAAAGATCCTTGAAAGAGTTCTGCATGTCAGATTGACAGACTTCCTCAAGTCCAACTGTCTGCTAGACCTGCTTTAGTCTGGTTTCCGCGCTACCACTCTGTGGAAACGGCACTGACCAAAGTATCCAATGATCTACTCGCTGCAAAATCTTGTGGTCACTACTCTATCCTAATTCTCTTTGACCTTTCTGTGGCTTTTGACACTGTTGATCATCAACCGCTTCTTCTCATCCTCCGCAATATCGGTCTACAAGATATTGCTCTCTCCTGGTGCTCCTCCTACCTCTCTCTGTGCTATTTCAGTGCTTCTTTTTCTGGCTCTGCTTCTTCTCCCCAACTCCTCTCTGTTGGTGTCCCCCAAGGTTCAGTCCTTGGTCCCCTACTGTTCTCTATCTATTCTGCCTCCCTTGGTAAACTCATTAGCTCCTTTTGGCTTTCAATATAATTTCTATGCGGATGACACGCAAATCTGTCCTCTCCTGATCTCTCCCCATCCCTCTTGACTAGTGTCTCTGACTGCCTCTCTGCTATTTCTAACCTTAAACTCAACTTGTCTGTCTCCCTCTAAGTCAACGGTGCTACCATCAGCTCCACCTTGCAGGCTCGCTGCCTAGGTGTTCTCTTTGACTCTGACCTCTCCTTCATGCCTCATGTTCACTCTATCGCCAAATCCTGCCATTTCCGACCCTACTTAATGCCAGATGCAACTAAGGTGCTGGTCCATTCCACTGTCCTTTCTCGCCTTAACTACTGTAACCCGCTTCTCAGTGGTCTTACGTGCTCCCATCTTGCGCCGTTACAGTCTCACCCTTCTGTCAGTCCCTCACATTGGCTTCCTGTAAGATATAGGGCTCAATTTAAAATTCTGGTTCTTGCTTTCAAATCTTTACATAATGCTGCTCCCACCTATCTATCCTCCCTATTACACAATTATGTCCATCTAGGCCCTTACGCTCTGCTGAAGACTTACGTCTATCTTCTGTCCTTACTCCCACCTCTGATGCTCGCTTTCAAGACTTCTCGAGGGATCCACCGTTCCTGTGGAACTCACTTCCCTCCTCCGTTAGATGCTCACCCAGTCTCCACTCCTTCAAAAAATCATTAAAAACCCATTTCTTCATAAAAGCATATCAATTAAACTGTTAATTGCCCCAACATCAGATTTTAAATCTTTTGATTTTTGTTATAGATCTTAATCGTTTTACAAGACAATTATGTCTAAAAATGTTTTATGATAAAAAGGAAGTTACACAGATTGACACTACCACCACATATGTACACAGTAACTTAAAAGATAAATCTAAATTTTTCCCGAAAAATATGATTTCTAACGAAATCAAAACATTTGAAATGATGGTCATGAAAGAAGTAAATAAAATAAAGAATACTAATGTGTATCATAAAAATCTTTCACAGGTAGAAACAAAAGCTCTGAGGAACTTACAGAAAAATGAAGATATTGTAATCAAATCGGCAGATAAAGGGGGAGGAGTTGTAGTCTTATCCAATGAAAACTTATTCAAGGAAAACTATGTAAAATAAACTGAAAGACTTTTATTAGATCAATAAATCAATCAAAAGAAACTGGAGGGGAGGAGATTTTACGAATAAAATTGGCATTGGAGAAATTTAATGTATTTTTCATTTTTCATACATTAACCCCCCATGGTTTAAATTTGGATTTTGAAATGTGTCATTTTTTTTTAACTTGGAAAAAAAACAAAAACAAAAAATCTTATTTTGGATAGTCAATTTTTATGTATTTTTCTTTTTTTTATATATCATATTTATAGTTTTAAAATATATACTAATCCGTTTTATCACCAATTTTCCCTTCCATTTTCATTTTGGAAGAATCATTTTATGATTAAATTTTATAGTGATGTGGGGTGTACATTTTATTATAAAATATGCAACTACAGATAAAATATGAAAAACCCGTCGATAGCATTTTGTAATTTCTATATGTATATTTTGAATTTTAAGGCAAATGTTACATTTATATTCATATTTGTAATCGCCCTTATGTTTATGTTTGATTTTGGGGCTATACATACTTCATTGAAGTTTCCTGCAAGTATAATCGTTGATTGATGGAATTATCCAATTCCATAGGGAGGTATCTGGCTGCAACTTTGTCTAGGAGAGTGTCAGACAAACCTGACACCAGCAAATAGTTATTAAATTCAAGCTGCCACGTATGTGCGGAATTCCAATGCATACTTCCTCAGCGGTCTAGAGCCATGCTTACAATTAAACAAAAAATTGGCGTCAGTGACTGTGCACCATGATGGGTCTCAAACTTTCTTGAGCATCTCCAGAAAAAGGCTGAATAATGAAAGGAAAATTATTTTTCCAGAAAGGGTTAGCCCAAGTCAAATCCTTACCAGTCAGGTGGTTAATAATATACCCCACCTTAGACCTATCTGTAGGGAAGGAATCCCGAAAAAACTCATATTTAAAGAAACTTAAAACTTGATTGAGAAATTTGCAGGATTCATATTGGTGCATTTGTAATGCCGGGGATCCTCAGCAAGGCAAGAGGCAGTGACCTAACAAAGGCAAAGATAGAGGGATAGGAAGAGGCATATTACCAAACCTTAGAGTGGCCGGGGTAATGTAAAGGTAGAACTATGAAGTAACAGACTAAGAAACGGCTGCAGACCAGGAGAGGAACCAAATATACAACAAACAATACCATACACAGGCAAGGGTCAGGAGCATAGAGAAAAACAATGTCAGGAACAAGCCAGGGTCTGGTATATGGAATGGAAAATCAGACAAGCACTTAGAAAATCCAGGGACTGGAACACAAAATCAGGAGGAAGGTAAACAGGCCAGGTCACGTACACAAGAGCAGGAGAGTAGAACAGGTCAATATAACAGAGAACAAAGATCAGGATAAAATATCACAAGGACTATGGAACCACGAAAGGGCTCAGAGCAGCCAGATAGTCCTCCTTAAATAGGGAGATCCTGTACCTGATTGGCTCTTGCTTGCTGGAAGTAATTAGATCAGAAAAGGAGCACCTCTGTTAAATGTGTTTTGTGCGTGTGTGATGAAGAGACACACAAGGTTGAAACAGGGTTTAGGAGATACAAGCAAAGTCAGGAGATACAGTGAGTGGGTGCGAAAGTAACACATAAAAATTTAAAATTCAGACAGGCAACAGATTTCCATCTTGGATGACAAGTGACCTAGCTATGCCTCTACATAGATGTCATTTTTCACACCTGGCTTGAGGGACAATGCTGTGGCCTGGACTCAAAGGAATAATCTATTTTCATATCTTTTCCTGTAAACTGACAAAGCACAGTCCTATACAACCAAAATAACCCTGACAACGTAGTGATCCGCCATGGCACACTTCATGTAGCAGTACAGCCAAATGAACCCTTCCAGTGCTGTAATCAGTTCTACTACCCCAATTAGGAAATGTATTATGCACATCACATTTATTAATGCTATTTCTCCAGTGCATCATTAAATTATGCTTGATGGACAAGATAGTTACCAACATCTTTCTAGTGGGGTCCATCGCTCCTTGGGCTTCCTTTGCTAGGAGCCCACATGACTGTTGTAGTCTTGTGCATATGTAAGAGTACAACATAAAAGTCTATTGAAGATCTTGCAAGGGTGAACATCTACCACATGCCTTATTCCCACAGTGGTCGCTAGCAGTGGCTGCTGGGAATTAACATAAATTATTGGCGGAGGCTCTGCCTTTTGTCAAGTTTTGTCGGCCTTGGACTTTACCAAGAGAAAAAGTAGTCCCAAAATTTTATGATATCCATTGAGGGCATTGTAATTTGAGTAAAAATCCACCACAGTAAATATGAGTATTTAAAGGGAGCCTATAGACACCGAGACCACTTCATCTCATTGAAATGGTGTGGGTGAAGGGTCCCTGTCCCCTTAACCCTGCAATCTAAAACATGGTAAAGATTGCCTGTAGTGGTTGTCTTCCAGAGCAATTAGACAGCCACTAGATGAGCTTCCTGGCTTTTTTTTTTAGGAAGTATAACTCTCACATTTGCATGAGGATGTCCAGCATCTTCAAAATCCTAGGAAGACTTTATAAGCGCGTGCGCAATAGGTTCCAACAGTGCCGTGACATAGGAGCAGGACAAGACAGAGCAAGAACTGAGTTAAGATTTTTTAACCCACTAATCAATGGGAGGGGGTGGACCTATAGTTAATTGCAGAAGGGCACTACAGATTTAGAAATATAGTTTTGTATTCTAACGCTATAGTGTTCCTTTAATAAAATTTTAACTTTATGAAATATTCAGAAATAACAGATCAGTGTTAGTTTAATCAAATACCTTTTAGCATTACTATTATGTTCCATATGAACACTGCACTTCTTTAAAAGGACTATACAGGCACCCAGATCACTTCATCTAAAAAAAATTGGTTTGGGTGCCAAGTCATCCCCTTCCACACCCATTTTAACCCTGCAGCTGAAAACATTGCCATTCTGCAGGAACAGAAATGTTTTCATTGCGGGTTTAAACTGCCTCTAGTTGCTGCCATACTGAGAGCCACTAGAGGTGCTTAAGCTGAAACAGTGGAGTAATCAATCTGATTCAATCAGATGGTGCAATGCAGCATTTTCCCACACATATGCATTAGCCTCCAAAAGTGTTTATGGTGTCCAGTATGCCTTGGTGCCCTCCAATGTAAATTGAAATGGAGCTTCCTTATGTCTTATAAGCTAAACACTGCTGTCAGCTGACTGTTTTCAGCCAATGAGCTAAGTCTTGCGATGCCAATTGTTGCTGAATACAGAGAGCTTCCAGCTTAGAGCAGGTGACCCGTGCCCAGCGGACTGCAGGTAATTTGTCAAACCGTTATTAAATGGTTTGACTTCTTACATTAACCTCCCTGGCGGTCTGATTATGTCACTATTTTTGAATGTTAAAGCGGTACATTGTTTTGTATGTAAATTTGTTGTTTCATATTGTAGGCTTGTAATTCTTAAAATAACTCACTAAAATCTGTCCAAACAAGAGTCTAGTAGACATCCCGGGTATGATAAAGTTTGAAACACGAAACCATAAATTATAATATAATAAATAATTATAATGTATTGCACTATATTGTGTGTATGTGTACTTTTAAAAAATAAAAAAATTCCCGCCTGGTTCTGCCAGATGGCACTCGTAGGGAAAGGGAACCCAGAAGACGGATGCTGGCATCAGGCAGAGGACACTGCGGGAGGACTCTAGGGGCTCGTAGGGACAAGGTAAGTGATACTACAGTGTAATCCTGAGCGTGACTCGGGGTTACCGCTTTTGGTACTGAAAATTAACCCCGAGCCATTCTCGGGATTACTGCCAGGGAGGGTAAACATGCAGTGCTGGCACCATAACCACTACAGGGCGCTCGGTTACATAGGCTGAAGAGAAACATGTATTGGTCTAGTTCAGCCTCACATCTGTTTTTGATGTTAATCCAAAAGAAGGCAAAAAAAAACAAAACAAAAAAAACAGTTACAAATCTATTACTTCTGATATTTAATACATATTAATCATGGCAAATATAGATCACAAATATACCTATGATGTCTGCTTCAGAAAAGTTCTTCTGGTGCCACCTAGTGGCTCATAAAATACTTAAATGAATTAAAATCTCAATCTTGGTTTTAGGTGTAATGTAATGCAACCCAACATTAACAGAGGGATACAGATGGTCTGCTAGCAAAATTTAAATAATCCAGCTGCCAGTAAAAATACAAAGTAAAAATATGTCCTAATAGTGTCACTCAGGAAGAGGATTGCACAGCATACGTCTTCCTTTAGGAATGCAGATTGAGCATATGGTGTGAACAGAATATAGAGGAACATTGTGACACCTTATTATGTTACAGTGGGACTGTGCAATTTCATGGCACTAAAGCAGTGCCAGTGTCTACTAGGGGTAATTAAAGTAACACTTTAAGCACCATAGCCACCACAGCTGATTGCTTTCAGCCAATGAGCTACTTCTTGCATTGCAGGGCTTAGCTTAGGAGAGCTAATCAAAGGTCCTTCTGAGTAAGTTCTGGCTCTTGGAAGATGGTAGTGGAGGCGGGGGGCAGCTCAATGCATTCAGAATTGGTTTGACTCTTTACAACGGGGAGATGCCAGTGCACCATAACCACTACAGCAAGCTAGCAGTGATGCTTGCAATTTATTTATTTTTCCTTAAAAAATACACTTTATTTTTGAACAGTCGTAAGTCACGGTACAAGCATACACAGATAAGATAGAAAACATAGGGCATCTCTATTTACATATGTATGCAGATACAAACATTACGTACAGATTGCACGTAATGTGATCATGATCAGTTAACCAAATGAGAAACAGTCCGTAACAGCTGGGGTGTTGGGGTAAAGTAAGTAAATAAAGGGTTATTAACCCTTTATTCACATCGGTCAGGAGGTCACGAGGGAGGGGGGAGGCAGGTTGAGCTTCAGTGCCAGGAATACAGCTTTGTGTTCCTGGCTCTTACAGTATCACTTTAAATAGTGGAACAGGACTGCCTGTAGCCATTATGTAGTACCTTGGATTAGAGTTTGGGGAGAGGGCTGGGAAAACGACAAATCGAGAAACCAGCTGGAAACAGACGTGACGCTAAGGACATATACAGTCACGGGAAAAAGAAAGTGCTGGAAAAGGCCTTATAACAATTCCCAGTTTGATGGGCAGCAAAATGTCCTCATCATTGCTGATGTCTTTCTCCTTGGCATTGTGTGAACACACGCCTGAATGCTCCAAACCAGAAAACTGCTGAAACTTCAGCTTTTATGGAGGTGGTCACACTTGCTTATGATCAATTAATTAATGGCCTTTGATTAGCTGCACCCATCTGCTACTTAGCCTCTTAATTCGGAAGCAGCAAGGATGTAATTTTCACACATGGGTTCTCTATTTTGGCTTTATTTTTGTTAAATAAATCATGACACGTTGTAATATGCCATGTGTTGTTCACCTGAGGTTGTATTTACCTAATTTTAAGACCTGCTAAGGAACATATGATTGTTATTATGTCCTGACTTGTAAAACCATAGAATTCAGAGAGGGTGTACTTTCTTTTTCCTATGACTGTGTGTATCTGGCTCTGTTAAGAAAATTAAAAGCAAGACAAAAAAGATGAAGTAGGAAGAGCAATGTTAGGTAGAGAGTAGGAAAAATGAAGAAAGGGAAAAAAGAAGGCCTAAGAGTAAACAGAAATGGAGAAGGGATATTCATATCACAACCTGAAGTCCTTAGTGTGTACAGTGTACATGATCTTATGCATGCTTATCCTAGTATTTCCATCTATACCTTCCAAATATTAGTTCCTTGAAACCGAATGCTGCTCTTCCACCTATGAAATCCACTCGCAAAAGGTAGGCAACAAGGTGGTATCAGGGGCCTTGCAGGCACCATCAAGAAACAAGTGACAGAGCATCCGAAATGACTCCACTTGGAAGATGAGGTAAGCACCCTGGAGAAAAATATGTTCTTGTCGAGGTCTTGTGTATGGTCTTGAACTATCTTCCCAAACTGCTGTATGCTAGGGCAATCATACCAATAATGCAGATAGTTACAGGGTCCCAGCCTGGAAAAAGTCTTGATACCCGATTTCACAACACCAGATGTTTGTATGCAGTTTCTGCCATGGTGCATCAGTGCAGAGTGTTCAAGACCATATCCTTTTTGTATATATGAGGGAGCTAGAGCCAGGTCTGCATTGATGAAAAGGCAATGTGCACAGCCAATGACTTTGTGGATTTCCCAACTTCTTTTGGAGTGGAGGGGAACACCTGCTTTAAAATCAAGGTTCTTCAACAAAGAGAGGAGAAGCAAAGGATAGGAAGATAAATTATATTATCATAATGCAGTCTAAGGCACAACACATTTCTAAGCATTGCATGAGCAGAACCAACACAAAATTCTGTCCAGTCTTGATGACATTTACAAGTGATGTTATCTTCTATAACTAACATGTATATTTAAATACCTTAATAAGAGTTTTAAGTTGTTGTTAAAAATGTCCATCTTGAGTGGCTCTTGTTTAACCTGGTTCATGTGAGTTTTAAAAATGATTCCTCTGCAAATTTCTAATATCAGAGTTATTAGATATTGATGAACCATCAACTTTAGCCAGAGGTTGAGGTCTATTGCTTAGGCAACATTGGGGCCTAATTCTTAAATGTATTGGAGCCCATCCTGACTTACAGGTGCCCTTACCCCATTTCATTACTATCCACAGAACAGTTCCTGTCTACCCATTGTATACCTCTCATTAATCTCCATACATTTAATGACAAAAATCAAACAATTTGCCCATGTCTGCCTCGTCACATTACACAGCTATTGGCAACACATACTTTTTGGGATTGATTTAACTATTGCCAAGTGCCTGACTGGCACTGTATTGAACTTCTTAAATCTCGCAAAAGATGGGCCTCAATTTTCAACACAGAGATTCACCTACAGGTGATACTCGAAAAATTAGAATATCGTGCAAAAGTTCATTTATTTCAGTAATGCAACGTAAAAGGGGAAACTAATATATGAGATAGATGCATTACATGCAAAGCAAGATAGTTCAAGCCGTGATTTGTCATAAGTGTGATGATTATGGCTTACAGCTCATGAAAACCCCAGATCCACAATCTCAGTAAATTAGAATATTGTGAAAAGGTGCAATATTCTAGGCTCACAGTGTCCCACTCTGATCAGCTAAGTAGGCCGTAACACCTGCAAAAGGTTTCTGAGCCTTTAAATGGTCTCCCAGTCTGGTTCAGTAGGAATCACAATCATGGGGAAGACTACTGACCTGACAGTTGCAGAAAACCATAATTGACACGCTCCATAAGGAGGGAAAGCCTCAAAAGGTAATTGCGAAGGAAGTTGGATGTTCCCAAAGTGCTGTATCAAAGCACATTAATAGAAAGTTATGTGGAAGGGAAAAGTGTGGAAGAAAAAGGTGCAAGAGCAGCAGGGATGGCCGCAGCATGGAGAGGATTGTCAGGAAAAGGCCATTCAAAAGTGTTGGGGACTTTTTTCAAGGAGTGGACTGAGGCTGGAGTCAGTGCATCAAGAGCCACCACACACAGACGGATCCTGGATATGGGTTTCAGATGTCGTATTCCTCTTGTCAAGCCGCTCCTGAATAACAAACATTGTCAGAAGCGTCTTACCTGGGCTAAAGGAAAAACAGACCTGGTCTGTTGCTCAGTGGTCCAAAGTCCTCTTTTCTGACGAGAGCAACTTTTGCATCTCATTTGGAAACCAAGGACCCAGAGTCTGGAGGAAGAATGGAGAGGCACACACTGCAAGATGCTTGAAGTCCAGTGTGAAGTTTCCACAGTCTGTGTTGATTTGGGGAGCCATGTCATCTGCTGGTGTTGGTCCACTGTGCTTCATTAAGTCCAGGGTCAACGCAGCCGTCTACCAGGAGATTTTGGAGCACTTCATGCTTCCTTCCGCAGACAAGCTTTATGGGGATGCTGACTTCATTTTCCAGCAGGACCTGCCACCTGCCCACACTGTCAAAAGCACCAAAGCCTGGTTCAATGACCGTGGGATTATTGTGCTTGATTGGCCAGCAAACTCGCCTGACCTGAACCCCATAGAGAATCTATGGGGCATTGCCAAGAGAAAGATGAGACATGAGACCGAACAATGCAGAAGAGCTGAAGGCCGCTATTGAAGCATCCTGGTCTTCCATAACACCTCAGCAGTGCCACAGGCTGATAGCTTCCATGCCACGCCGCATTGAGGCAGTAATTGCTGCAAAAGGGGTCCAAACCAAGTACTGAGTCCATATGCAGGTTTATACTTTTCAGAGGTCCGATATTGTTCTATGTACACTCCTTGTTTTATGGATTGCATGTAATATTCTAATTTACTGAGAGTGTGGATTTGGGGTTTTCATGAGCTGTAAACCATTATCGCACTTATGACAAATCACGTCTTGAACTATCTCGCTTTGCATGTAATGCGTCTATCTCATATATTAGTTTCCCCTTTTACGTTGCATTACTGAAATAAATTAACTTTTGCACGATATTCTAATTTTTCGAGTATCACCTGTATATGTTTTGACCCCTGCTTATTTGGGGTAACATCTATAGCTCTATCTCCAGATACATCTGTTGATACAAAGTATATAGATCCAAATCATCTGGATTTTCTTTTTCACTTTATTATTGCACATATACTATTATATGGGACAATTTGTAGGTACTGCCAACTACGTTTGTAGGCTTTTGTGTGCTGAAACCGTGGACTGCAGCATAATGTAATACTGAAGTCTGATTGCAATATATCCTACTTCCTCCTCCAATCCTATTTCTAATTCTCTCACCCAGAATTTGGATATTACTTTTAAGTTTATACATACTCTATTCTTCTATGACCCTTCAGGATTAAAAAAAAGAAGCCATTAAACATAATGCTAAAGATTTTCATTCTCACAAAGTCTGATTCCAACTGCATTATAGGGAACACCAAACACACAAACAAACAAACAAATATTACAGATAGAGTAACAAGTCAGGAAGATGTCTCACATATTTGGCTAGCTCTCACAAAAGAAAACAATGCATAACATTGTAACATAACAGGACAACATCCTGATGTACTCTGCACTGATAAGAAAAGTAATGAGACCTTTTACTTGTATTTCCAGGTCATGGGAAAAATAAAGTACACCCTTGTTGAATTCTGTGGTTTTACATATCAGGGCATAATAACAATCATCTGTTTCTTAGCAGGTTTTAAATACACTATGACACGGTGTAATATGCCATGTTTAGTTGTGTTTACCTAATTCTAACAAAAATAAAGACAAAATAGAGAAGCCATATGTAAAAAAAAAACGAAATATACCCTTACTGCATCCATAGAATTAAGAGACGAAGTAGCAGAAAGGTGCTGCTAATCAAATGTCCTTGAAAACCAAACAGCATATCAGCACAAAAATGTCATACCAACTGTCAAGCATGGTGGTGGAGGGGTGATGATTTGGGCTTGTTTTGCAGCCACAAGACCTAGGCACATTGCAGTCATTTAGTCAACCATGAACAGCTCTGTATTCTAAAGTATTCTAGAGTCAAATGTAAGCCACCTGTCTCACAGCTCAAGCTTGGCTGAAATTGGGTCATGCAACAAGACAACGATCCCATGCACACTAGCAAATCTACTACAGAACAACAAGTCCTGACTACCATTTGTTCATTAAAAAGTATGAAATGCCAGAACCAGATATGTGGTCTAATATTACATGCTTTTAAAATGTTATGCATCCAGGCCCCTTCTGCACCCTCCATTTCAAAGAAGGTACAAATGCCGAGTTCCATCCCAAGTTATTTTAGTTTAGTGGATTTTACCACCTTGCTTGCAACTTAACACTGGATCTCCATGATATTAATCATTGGCCTGAGTGCTATGGTGACCCATGGCAACTGTTTAACAAGGGTGTTTTGCAGAATTAATTAGAGCAATAATATATACAGTGAGGAAAAAAGTATTTGATCCCCTGCTGATTTTGAACGTTTGCCCACTGACATAGAAATGATCAGTCTATAATTTTAATGGTAGGTGTATTTTATTTTTATTTTTTTTTATTTTTTTTGTAAATATAATTTTTATTTTTATTTTATATTTCAATGCAGGAAAAAACAGTGAGACTCGCAGGTCTCTTCTTTAGCATAGGTATAATCAAAGCGGAAGAAAAACATAATAAGTTAGGCTAGGTAAACGAACATACGTTTGGGCGCGTAGGCCCCCAGTATTTGAGGGCTCGCAGGCCGCTTTAGTCATATATATTGTCATAGCCGGATCATCGTAGGGGCTGATGGAGCTGTAGCTCCAGGCCCAGGCCCACGGAACAGGTCCATGTTTGTGAGTATGATTTTTATTTATTTATCCGGTTTGCTAGTATCGTTGCTCAATGAGACACGTAGGTCTCTACAGTGTATTACGTCATATGATATCATTTTAGGCTCGCAGGCCTTCGATGTAGGAGGACTCGCAGGTCTGCGGTAATTGGTGGTATCCGTGTCTGGGAATAGTAGTTATACAACATTTTATAAACAGGGTGAACTATATTCTAGGCAACCTTATTATTTCAAGTTAATGAGCCCGTGGTAAAGTGTCAGTGTCTGTGGAGTGAACTCCATTTCCTGTGCCATTCACATGCGTGTCGGTGTTACCCCGGTATCTTGTCGGGGCGCACATTGCTTTAGGGGCCTGGTTTATGTGAGAGCCTAGGTATGTAGGCCTCCCTTGTGTTCCCTGTCGTCGACTTTTCATAGAGCCCTGCGTCTCAGGCCTGGTGGCATTGGTTGTTGTGGGTGTATGTTTTCCCCGTTGTTGCCGTCATTGTTTCCCGTGTTTATCCGGGGAGATGGCAGTATTGCGGGCATGAGGTATGTTTTTTTTGGATGTGTGGTTGCGGTTTCAGTAGTGTTTCCAAATAAGGGTAATGCTTGGGGTGTTTTTAGGGGAAGGGGGGGAAAGTGTCGGGGTGGGAGGAAAGTGGTGAAGGTTCCGTTCAGGTCGTCTGTCTGTAGTCTTGTGGTGTCCGGTGTGCATGTTTTGAGTTCTATCTGTCGGTGCGGTGGTGTTCGTCAGTGTGAGGTCTGAGTTCTAATTGGAATTCCTCTTTTGCCGTCTCTAGAATCCAATGCGTCCAAATGTTCATGTAGGCAGTGGGTGTGGAATTAGCCGTCATGGTTAGTTCCTCTATCGTCCTTAGGTCCTCCATTTGGCGGAACCAGGCCGTAATTGGGGGTGTCACTGCTTGTTTCCAGTATTGGGGCAGCACTCGTTTGGCCACATTAAGTATCCTGATAGTCATGGACTTTTTGTATCTAGAGTGTGGAACTGTAGTGTGGTGTAGGAGCATCGCTGCCGGTTCCAGGGGGGGGGGGGCGCGTCCGTAAATCTCTCCAACATATTGTGTATCCTCTTCCAGTACGGTTGGATCAGTGTACAGTCCCACCAAATGTGTTTTGTGGTGCCTACCTCTAGTTCACATCTCCAACACAGTCTGGAGTGGTCTGGGTTTACGTGGTGAAGGAGGTGCGGGGTCCTATACCAATGTGTTAGAAGCTTGTAGCCCGTTTCTTGTGTTTTGCTGTGAGTGGAACAGTGGTGTGTAAGGTAGCAGATGGATTCCCATTCTGCGTCTGTGAGCGTGTAACCCAGGGCGGCCTCCCATTTTCCCATGAAGCGGGGGGTTTCGGACGGGGTCTCTGATTGGAGCATGGAGTAGAGGAATGACACTCCGTGTGGGAGTGGGTCTGGGTGGGAGCTGACCTTTTCAATTGTGGTTCGGTCTCTGATGAGTGCTGGTCCTTGGGGCAGGGAGCGGACAAAGTTGGCCAGTTGGGTATACCGAAAGTGGTGCATAAAGGTCGGGAGCGTCTCTCCCATCAAGTCTGTTAGCTTTTTACATTTCCCTCCTTGGAGGAGGTGGTGGAGGCGTGGGGATTTGTCCGGGAGAACGTGCCTAAGGGCCTTTGGGTCTAGTCCCGGCGGGAAATCTTCGTTGTGTGTCAGGGGTAGAAGGGGGGAGGGGTACGGTGCCATGTTCCCCTTCCTCGCGACCCTCCGCCACACTCTCATGGTGTGTCTCGTGTATATTGACATGTCTATATTGACTTTGTCAGTTACGTCTCGGCCCCAGGGAAGGCCTGAGATCGGTCTGCCCGCCTCTGTCTCCTCCACTGACTTCCATAATTTGTGTACCCCATCCTTAGACCATTCCACGATTCTCTGTAGGTGTGTGGCCACGTAGTACTGGTGAAAGTCTGGGAGGGCTAGTCCCCCTTTGTCTTTAGGGCGTGTCAGTGTGGAGAGCTTCACTCTAGGCCTCCCCCCATTCCATACGTATTTTATCATTTCTGTTCTGAGCGTGGCGAAAAAGGGGCCCGGTATGGCGATGGGAATGGCCTGGAGGAGGTATAGAAGGCGTGGAAGGAAATTCATTTTTATGACCTGTACCCTCCCGAGCCACGATATGTGCGGGTAGGACCAGTCCCTCAGGTCTCTTTGGAAAGTGCGCAGTATGTCGGCGAAGTTGTCCCTATATAGGTCTCTGCTCTGTCTCGGCAGCCATATTCCCAAATATCTAATTTTGTGTTCGGCCCATTGGAAGGGGAAACTACGGCACAGGGGGTCCGCTCGTATGGTGGGGACACTAACGTTCAGGATGTAGGATTTACTATAGTTAATTTTTAAGTTAGAGATGGCACCAAATGTCCGTAGGCCTTTCTGGATGTTTGGAAGGGTGATTTCGGGGTTGGTTACCACAAAAAGTAGGTCGTCCGCGTATGCCACTATTTTGTGTTGTACTTGGCCTGTCGTCAGGCCTGTTATGTCTGGGTCATGTCGGATGTGCGTAAGGAATGGTTCTAGTGCGAGTGCGAACAGAAGTGGGGAAAGAGGGCACCCCTGTCGCGTGCCGTTATATATGGTAAAGGCTTCGGTCAGCGCCCCGTTGACTAGCACTTGTGCCGTCGGTCCTCGGTACAGAGCCTCTATCCAGCGTCGCATGTGTGTTCCCAGCCCCATATGTGCTAACGTTTCAAAGAGGTAGTCCCAGTTTACTCTGTCGAAGGCCTTCTCCGCGTCCGTGGATAGCAAGAGAAGGCCCCCGTCCGCATCTCTCCCTCCATGCATGAGGGTGAGTGCTCTGATGGTGTTGTCGCGTGCCTCACGCCCTGTCACGAATCCCACCTGGTCAGGGTGGACCAGAGATGGGATATGCCTGGTAAGACGCGTCGCTAGGATCTTGGCCAATAGCTTAATATTGCAGTTGATAAGCGATATTGGCCTGTAGTTCCCGCAGTGCTCCCTATCTTTGCCGTCTTTGGGTATGATTGTGATATGGGCCGTTAAGGCTTGTGTAGGGATGTGATTCCCGTCTCGTATCGCGTTGAATGCCTCCACCATGGGTGGGTAGAGGTCCTCGGCGTAGGTTTGGTAATATTTAGTCGGTAGACCGTCCGGTCCCGGGCTTTTGCCCGGTTTAGTAAGTTTGACCGCCAGTGCTAGTTCCGCAACTGTGATGGGTTCGTCAATGAGGTCGGCGGCTTCTGCGTCCAGGGTCGGTATCGGGTATTTAGTCAGGTAGTCATGAATCGAACGGCGAAGACGTGTCTTCGCCAGTTCGGTTGTCGGTTGCGGAAGTTCATATAGTTCAGTGTAATATGAGCGGATCGTTCTCATGATATCAGTCGGGAGGCGGTGTAGGGTCCCCTGTTTGTCCCTAATCTTGTCGATGTAGGTGTGTTGTCTCTGTTTCCTCAGCATCGCTGCGAGGAGCTTGCCACTCTTGTTCCCATGTAAGGTAAAGAAGGCCTTATTTCTGAGTGCTTCCCTGTGGTGTTTGGAGTGTAGTAATGTCGCTAAGTCCCTCCTCAGTTGCAGGAGTCGAGTTTGGTGTGCACGGTCTGGGTCGCGCTTGTTTTGTTCGTCAGTTTTGTGTATGTCCTCTAGTAGGTCAGCCAGTCGGGCTACGGTTTGTCTTTTTAGTATCGCCCCCTGTTGAATATAGTGACCCCTTATCACACTTTTGTGCGCCTCCCAGCGTATCGTTGGTGATGTCTGTTCCGTCGTATTGGTGGCCATGTATTCTCTAATTTTGTCGCCTATGAGGGTCGTAACTCCCGTGTGGGAGAGTAGGTATTCATTGAGTCTCCATTTCGGAGACGTGGGGCGGAATAGTGGTGATTTTATTGTAAGGGATACAGGGGCGTGATCCGACCATGTGGCTGTGCCGATCCTGACGTCGGTCACTAATGAGAGGTTGTAGTGTGTGGCGTATATGTGGTCTATTCGGGAGTATGAGTTGTGTGGATGAGAGTGAAAGGTGAAATCTCGTGCGTCTGGGTGGTGGGCCCTCCAGCAGTCGACCAGTCGGTGGTCGCGGAGTAGGGATTTGATGTCCCTGAGTTGTTGAGTTGGGATATGGGAGGCGCCCGTTGAAGTGTCCCAGGTTGGGTCTAATGCGACATTGAAGTCCCCCCCTAATATGAGAGTCCCTTCTTTGAACTCCTGAAGTTTGTGAAGTGTTCGTTTGAGGAAGCGGTAGTGTTGTGTGTTAGGGGCATATATGGTCGCGAATGTGTACTGACGGTCCGCTATTCTCCCTTTGAGGAACAGATATCTGCCCTCGTCGTCCGTTAGGCAGCCCCCCTCCTGGAACGGCACTCTCTTATGTAAAAGTATTGCTGTCCCCCTAGCTTTACCCCCGTGGTAGTCACTGTAGTAGCCTTGCGTGTAGTGCTGGTTAGTGAGTTTGGGTCTGGCCCCCTTCTTAAAGTGTGTTTCCTGCAGCATGACTATCCCGGCCCTTTGTTTGTGAAAGTCTCGTAGTGCTCCAGATCTCTTCTCTGGTTTGTTCAGTCCTTTAGCATTGATCGTGAGAATATGCAATGGTGCGGGGGTCAGTGTCATGTTGTCTGGTCAGGTAGTTATTGGTGTGTGTAGTACGGGTGTCGTCGTCCGCGGAATATGCGGTATGTGTGTACCTAACGTGTTCTATGAGTCGTGGTCAGTGTGAGGTCGGGGCGTCAGGGTTTAGGGTGGGGTAGGGTAGGGAAGGGGGGGGTAAGGTACCTTGGTGTGTGTAGATATTCCCTGTAGTCTCCAGTGGTCGTGTTCCGGTCGCGTGACCGGTAGGTGTAGACGTCGGGGAGCCTCGGTCCACGGTGCCACCAGTGGCGCTCGTGGGTAACTCTCCGTCTGGGTGACGTCTCCCTCGCAGGGCAATGGTTGGGTGTCTCGGTTCCGGTGTTTGTGTGGTGGGTCGAGTCCCATGTCGCCCCTGCGTGGCTCCCAGGTGTTGTCTCAGTGGAATGTGTTGGTCTTCCCCGCCTCGGGGTGTGTTGGCTCGAGAGCCAGTGTGTGTGTTGCACAACAGGTACAATCAGGTTGCTGTAATAAGGCAGAAACAGTAACATTAACATATAATTTCATTTCACAACAGGTAATAACAAGTAGCTGGCAATTCCATTATGGTGTAAGGTTTTACATCCACCCACCCCCCCATTAGCTGGCCTGGTTAGTGTGAGTTGACCCCTCACGCGACCGACCCCTCCCTCCCTCCCTCCCTTGGTTAGGGGCCCCCCAATCCATGGTCCAGGTGTGTGTTCTAGCAGGGGCACTGTAGTCGTTCCGGCTAGTCTAGGTGTGTCTGCTTGGGTGGTCACTCATGTGTTTATGTCCCCCCCTGTCCCTTACCTATTGTGAGCGGCTGGTCTACAGGCGGGTTGGAGTATGTGGCCCTGTGTCCGCCGGTCCCCCCCCCTGTGATCTGTTGGTGCCCCCACCCCGGGTGTGCCCCGCCGGCGCCACCCCCCACCTGCTCCCCGGAGTTCATCACAGGGCAGGTAAGCAGCGGCGGCCGGGCCCAGCCGGGGGGGGCGGGCACCCCCCCCTCTTAAACCCAAGTGTGCGGACCAGACATTACTAGACTCTCGTGTGCCTCTTGTATTATTAAGAGAAGTTCAAAATTAGTCCAGTAGGCTACAGGGCTCCGCATGGTCGGGCTCCTGTGCCGCAGGCGCACCCCCCGGTGCTTCTCTGTTAGTGTGGCTGGATGTGTCTCCCGTGGGAGGTATACTTGCGGTTCGTAGGGGTCAGCTTGGTGTGTTCTCTGTCTTTGGTCTCGATAGTTCGGGAGGGTAACGTGCAGTTAGTTCACGGGTGGGGTGAGGTGGGGTCCTGGGATGGCAGGTGGGCGATGCATTGTCCCCTACATGTTGGCGCCCGTAGGGCGCGTGGTTTGCTGTCTCGTTCTTCTCGGTCTGGTGGGCTGTTGCGTTTGGCGGTTTGCTTCAGGTGAAAACTCGTAGAAGGTCATCGGGTCCGGCCATGTCAGCTGCACGTGCGGTAGTTGTAGTTCCCGTATAATGTCCCTCAGGTCTCCGTCGTTCTTCACCGTGAAGGAGCCAGTGCTCGTGGTAATTTGTATTCCAGTGGGGAAGCTCCAGCGATATCTGATCTTGTTGGATTGTAGTATGCGCGTGAGAGGGCGCATGGCTCGGCGATATGCCAGCGTCGCTGGGGATAAGTCCGGATATAGTTGTATTTCTGCGCCATGGTGGAGGATTTGTTTTTTATCTCTGGCGCTTTTCAGGATGTCTTCCTTTACTTGAAAGTGTAATAAGCAGCACACCACGTCCCGTGGAGGGGATTCCGGTGGGCCTTTGGGTCTGAGGGCCCTGTGTGCCCTTACGAATTCAATAGGTGTTGTGTTCGACCGCTGTAGGAGGGAATTGAAAATTTCCGTGAGTGAGTCACGTATTCGGGTGGTCTGGTCCAGCTCCTCTGGCAGAACCCGTATTCTGATATTCTGTCGCCTTCCTCTATTGTCTAGGTCTTCCATATGGAGGGCCATTTGGCGCAGTTGGGTAGCCTGTCGCTGTATTACACTTGTAGTGGCATGTTGTGCCGATGTCACATGGTCACAGTCTGCCTCTAATTGTGCCAGCTTGTGGTGAATCCCCTGTATGTCCTCCCTTAATGCATGGAGTTCCCCTGCTATGGATTTGTGGAGGGCGGCATTTGCCTCCTTTAGGTCAGCTTTCGTGGGTAGGTTGTTTAGCAGGGATGCCCAATCCAGCTGGGATGGGGGCAGATCGGGTGTGGGTGGTACCTGCTCTTGTTGTCTGCCGCGTGGTGAGGCCGGGCGGGCCAGGCCCGAGGCCTCCGAGTCACTGGAGGCCTGGGAAGCGTGGTCCGCCTGAGTAAGGAGGAATTGCCTCATGCCCGTCGTCTGGGACCCCCTCGGGGTGTTGGCGGTCGGTGCCGCTTGCTGCTGCTTGTTGGATTTGCCCATATTGTGCGTTGTGGAGCTGGTGAGGCGGGTAGTGGAGCTGAGCCTGCAGGGAGCTACTGGTTTACGCCGCCATTCCGTCCGGCGTCCAAGCCACGCCCCCCTGGTAGGTGTATTTTAACAGTGAGAGACAGAATTAAAAATAAATCCAGAAAAACGCATGTAAAAAAAATGATACATTGATTTGCATGTCAATGAGTGAAATAAGTATTTGACCCCTTTGACTTAGTAAATGGCGGCAAAACCCTTGTTGGCAATCACAGAGGTCAGACGTTTCTTGTAGTTGGCCACCAGGTTTGCACACATCTCAGGAGGGATTTTGTCCCACTACTCTTTGCAGATCCTCTCCAAGTCTTTAAGGTTTTGAGGCTGACATTTGGCAACTTGAACCTTCAGCTCCCTCCACAGATTTTCTATGGGATTAAGGTCTGGAGACTGGCTAGGCCACTCCGGGACCTTAATGTGCCTTGTCTTGAGCCACTCTATTGTTGCCTTGGCTGTGTGTTTTGGGTCATTGTCATGCTGGAATACCAATCCATGACCCATTTTCAATGCCCTGGCTGAGGGAAGGAGGTTTCACTCAAGATTTGACAGTACATGGCCCCGTCCATCGTCCCTTTGATGTGTTGCAGTTGTCCTGTCCTCTTAGCAGAAAAACACCCCCAAAGCATAATGTTTCCACCTCCATGTTTGACGGTAGGGATGTTGTTCTTGGGGTCATAAACAGCATTCCTCCTCCTCCAAACACGGTGAGTTGAGTTGATACCAAAGAGTTTGATTTTGGTCTTATCTGACCACAACACTTTCACCCAGTTCTCCACTGAATCATTCAGATGTTCATTGGCAAACTTCAGACGGGCCTGTACATATGCTTTCTTGAGCGGGGGACCTTCCGGGTGCTGCAGGATTTCAGTCCTTCAGGGCGTACCGTGTTACCAAGATCCTCCTGTGTAGTTCTGGGCTGATTCCTCACCATTCTCATGATCTTTGAAACTCCACGAGGTCTTACATGGAGCGCCAGACTGAGGGAGACTGACAGTTATTTTGTGTTTCTTCCATTTGTGAATAATTGCACCAACTGTTGTCACCCAGTGGCGTCCCCAGGATTCATACTTAGGTGGGGCACATAAGGGGCCAGGGACAAAAGTAGGAGGGCAGTTATAAAGCTTGTGTGTGTGTGTGTGTGTGTGTGTGTGTGTATGTATATGTGTGTGTGTGTATATATATATACACATATATATACACATACATACAGTGGCATCACTACAGAGAGCGTGCAGGGAAGCAGAGAGAAACTGCAGGAAGATTGAAAGGAGACACACTGAACACCAGAGAAAGATTCACTCAGCTCTCCCAATGGTAGGGACTATGGGTGGATTTCAATTAAAATAAAAATAGCAATTTGTGACTGTGTAAGAAACTGTGTATGCTGGTGTGTGTCTCAGTCAGTGTGTGTCTCAGTCAGAGATTGAGGCAGAGCTTGCGTACGGGGAGGCGACCTTCCATGCAGGGGCAGAGGTTGTGTGCCGGGGAAGCTGCTGCACAGTGGCGGAACTAACGTAGAGAGTGTGCCCCGGTGAAAAAAACGTTTTGGGCCCCTGAAGACACATGCCCATCGGGTGGCCCTAAATGCACGGGCCACTCGATGGGCCCTAGTGTAACTGCAACACCAGCACTCCCTGTAGTTCCATCGCTGTGCCTTCCTTATTACAGGCAAGACACCTTGTCACAGAAACTGGAAAACCTTTTCAGGAGATGCAAGATAATTTTATGGCAAGACAGGAGTCTTCATATTTGCTTAATCTTTCTTTACTGAAACCTCCATCAGCAAAGAAACGGTTAACAATAGATTGATACAAATCAATCAATCAGGGAGCATGACAGTAGTATGTATTGTATCCCAATTCTACTTTATTTCCTACATTATGGCTTTTATTTATATATGATCTATTTGTGAACTTATTTTATATATTTTATTACATTATATTTGTTTTTCCTTATACACCCTATAATACTTGTTTATTGTCCATCCATTTTTTTTTACTGTTTGGCAGTTTTATACTGCTCCCCTATCCTCTGCTGTGCACTCTACATATTGTGCCTGCTCCCCCCTCTGGAGATCCACCGCTGCCGCGCTAGTCAGTGGCAACATTTTTTCCACACACTTTCCCGTCCTAACCCCTGCAGCGATCACATTAGTCTGCCAAAACGTTCCAAACGGCCCATTAGTTTCGTGATTTTTTTTTCGTCATTTCGTGATGCAAGCGTTTTTCCCGCCCTTTACGATGCGCAGTATCTCACATCCCACACCAGAGTAAGCTGTGTTATAGTGTTGGTACGTCAAGACATACCAATATATGATGTGTGGGGGAACAGTGAGAATAAGGGGTGCTCAGCTGCCTTCTGGGGATTACACTGATGGTAAAGGGGCAGCGCGTAATGCAAGTATGACCTAGTATGGGTGAGAGCTAGGCTGGGGACAAAAAGTAAAGCAAGAAAAAATTAAAAGTTAAACATTAAACAGGACCTGACCTAACCTCATGCGGTTAGGGTTTACAAGTTGGCATAGGGCTCTCCATAGAGATCAATGGCTGGAGTTCAAGTAGTTTTGTACAGTTTTGTAGGTATCCACATGGGGTCTCCGCGGCACAAATGGGGCCGTGCCAGCCGGGTCCCAGGTGCGCATCGTGGCCGTGGTCCCCTATTAGAGTGTGAGTTCCCTTCCACCTGTAGGGAATGTCCTGTGCACAAAGTAGTGATGTGAAGGGGTGTAGAGTCTTGCGCCACCCCTGGGTGCTACCCGACAAGTCAGCAAAAAAGGTGAGAGTTGAGTTCTCAAAGTTGTAGGGGGTTTTCCCCTTGAGTGCTCCCAATACTGCTGCCTTATCTTACCCGGTTTGGAAGCGCACAATCAGGTCTCGTGGGGCTGTGGTAGGTGCCTTTGCTGGTCTTGGGATATGGAACATTTCCTCGATCATCACCGCTTTGGCTTGTTTGAAGGAGAGTTTTGCCGTTAGTAGTCGTCTCACGAAGTGCGGTATTTCTGCTTCAGGGACCGCTTTAGCTTACCCTCTGATTTTGAGATTTTTGCTATGTCTGCAGCAAATCTCTGTTCCGTGGGGGTATATTGTCGTTGGAGCATGTGAATCTCTTGTTGTAGGTGAGTGAGTTGTGCCTTAGCGTTGTGGGAGTCCTTTTCCAGGGTTCCCATACGGCCAGTCAGGCCCTGTAGGTCTTTGCGGAATGCTGCCATATCCCCTTGGAGATCCCTCCATAGGCCTGCCAGCGGCTCCTGCATGTCAGCCTTAGTCACCGGTGTGGAGTGCGGTTTGGAAGCTGTTGGTACCGGTTTTGGGTTTGGCTCACGCAGGGCGGGTAAATGCTCCATGGTTTGGTTGTCTGAGAAGTCAGAGCTCTCACCCAGGTAGGCGGCCATCTTAGGTATTGAGGCGCCATGTGCTTGCCGCCATAAATCCCCCATGCTTGTGCCCGGTTTCGGCTTGTCCGGTCTATTTTTCGACCAATGTCAATGTGGGCTGCCTGGGGATCCAGTTTATTTGGGGTTGTATTCAGTAAAAGTGCGGTAAACAGATTTCTAATCATGGAGCACAGCGTGCATG
Organism: Pelobates fuscus; assembly: GCF_036172605.1. Taxonomy (NCBI): domain Eukaryota; kingdom Metazoa; phylum Chordata; class Amphibia; order Anura; family Pelobatidae; genus Pelobates; species Pelobates fuscus. Next base: position 113,805,687 of record NC_086323.1, read on the forward strand.
CGACCATTCCGTTCAGTAGCTTGGCTCCGCCCCTAGTAAATTATCATTAACACCATCTGTGTTTCAAGATTTAGAACCTCGAGAGGGTTCTACTTCCCACCAGAATCTCCAGGTTCTGGATGAGTATTATGCCGACTTTTCAGATGAAGATCTCACGGTGAATACGCCCCGAAATTCCTCTTCGCCAGAATACTTAAAGGAGTCTTTTATTGTTTCACAGCCTACTCAGTCAAAAAATTGCTCTGACAAAATAAAAAATCCAGACGGGTCTACTAACACACTTCTGGATGCACCTGGCAATCCCTTTTTTTGACCCATGTATTATCCGGCACCCACGATCTGCCGAGTGGGCCCCACTAGAATACATCACCATTTCTGTAAGATGTGGCCCCGCAAGCATTAGAAAAAGAGATTAGAGCCAAATTACGAGCTGAATGTCCCCGCCCCACTATACCTCCTGAATTCGACCCTCTATTGGTCACATTCCTAAATAAATCGGGGGAAAGACGCGCGCAAAGGTATTGAACAAGGCCTCAAATTGGCACAAGATAAACTCTTGGATATTGCCAGACCATTGATCCATATTTTTATATTGTCTGACGAAGCTTGGTAACGCCAATGTTGCTATCTCTACAGAGAGACTCAAAGCTGCGTTGTACAAAATAGACGCCAAATTGGACGACCTAAGTAATAAAAAATTAGGTCCACACGCAAATGGTATGCTTATTGGGAATAGTTTCATGAGAGACCTGGACAAGCATGTCTGTGTTCACCTCCATGAATAGAGCACACTCATCCTTACGCAGGGTATTCCGCTCACATAATCGTTTTTCTGTGAGAGCTGGTCGCTTTCGAGGCCATGCCACTAGCAGAGCTGTCTTCACAGGCTACAGGCCTCGACCAAACGACAACCGGAACGTGGGCATTACCCGCCCTTATCACCGAAAACTGTTCCTAAACAGAGGGTCCTTCCGAGGACGTGGATCTGCTTCCCTGCGCGGTCGCACTGCTTCAGGTAATGAACCTACATTGTTAAAATGTACCTATTGCAGGCAGCTTAACACATTTTTGTCAACAGTGGACAATGCTCTTTTGGGACCTGTGGATATTAAACATAGTGAGAGGTTTCGAAATATATTTCTCAACCTGTCCAATCCAAGATCTCCCACTGACCTCACTGTGTGGATGTGCACGACAAACGAAGCTGCTTTGCATATAGAAATAGACAAATTTGTTTAAAAAAGGAGCTGGCAAACGATCGGCCTCCCTGTAGCGGAAGCCCTCAAGGACTTTTCTCCGCCATGCAGCACACCCTGAAAGCCTCGACATAAAGGGCAGTACACGGGCTGCCTGAGGACGTTCTAACCTGACAGGGCAGGGAAGAAAAAAAAGTGTCACTGGTGGTACACCCAGGCTGGGCTCATTCCCCACCAAAGGGGTGCAGCATACACCACAATGTCACCTACACACTAAACAGACCAGGGTATGCCACCTAATGAAAAAATTAGACCCCAAAACCTAGGGTAGGCAATGGAAGCAGATCGCAGAGAAAAAGAGGGGCAGTTTTCTAAAGGGGGAAGCAGGAAAAAGTTTAGGAAAAAAACAAAACTAATGGAAAGATTAGGCATCAAAAAACCTGGAATTTACAGAATTACAGTTACACTGACATAAATATATTTATACTGTTCAAAACATTTGATTACATGTCAGGTTAAAAGTTTCATTCCAAACATTTATATTTAGGCTGAGAAATTATGCACGCTATTTACATAAGGGACCAAAGACATAAAACCGACCCTGTGCACCACCAAGATCTATGGATGGGAGAGTGATGATTCAGTCCTTACCTAATGTAGGGGGAGGAAGGAGTTAACCCATATTGTGACACAGACCTGGACGCTGTGCAGAAGGAGAATCAACCTTAAGTAACCGGTAGCTATAAGGGCCATCTCAGGGAACTCTGGTGCCTGTGGGAAATACCAGGGAGCTGTTTACCCAGTGAAGTAGCTCTAACACTGTGGGAGGGCATCCACACTCCCCCCCCCCCTGTTGATCGGGCGCATGTAGGCTTTGGCAATCGCCGGCCGCGGTTCGATGGTGCCAACATGGAAGCGGAGAGGGAGGGGGGCCTCCAGCCATGGGGATCTCACGCAATAGCACTAGGTCCAAGAAGGCAATGGGGGAAAAAAACACATGGGAAGAGCACGTGGGACCGCCCGAGAGACTCCGTGGTCCAGGTGTTCGGGAAGTCGGAGGGGGCAGCAAGGCAGATGCCCTGCAACTATGTAACACCCAGAGCACAGATAAACCAAGGGGGAAAAACCTCATATGTATGACAAGCAAATATCCATAACGGTGTAAGGATAGTGTAAAGCAGACACGATTGCAAAATACATGTAAAGTTCCTTGCTGAAAAGTACAAAGGGTTTGCAAGGGTAGATTAAGTCAGCCAGAGAAGGCTAGACAAGCCTAAGGGAAACTTAGATAGAAAAATAGGTAGTAAGTAATGGAGTAAACAGGGGAGAGGAAAGTAAAACAAACCCCTAAAGTCCATCCACAACTAAAGTAGGCATAAGATAACATTCATAGCCACCCACTAAGAGCAGGAGGCAGTGGTGCTCTGACCTGTACTGATGTGGAGCAGCAAAGAAAGAAGAAGTTATGTGTGGGGAGGGGAGTTTTATAGTACCTAACTTTTTTCTGATTGGTTGTTTTAAAATTAGATATTGGCCCCAAGCAAGTACAATGCTCACTTCATTCTCATTAGAGATATACCATCTGGATTACCACACCTCACCCAGAGGTGGAGTTAAGGCATTTCTATAGAGACCCTAAGTGACCACCCCCTTGTGTCCAGATCAACATCAATCCAAATGGAAACATTTAGCTCTATCTTCTCTTATGTACTTGCCACAGAAATAAGGATTGTATCTATGAATTTGTTATTATTTTCCCATTCTATAGATATGTTTCACGCCGTAGTTGCGACCCAATATGGCAGACATTACAGTTTCTTCCCCTATGGTCAAGTTACGCGATCCATGTTTGGGCTTGATTAGAAGATTGTGCTGGTCGCATTTCAAATATAACAAAACGCGTTTCACCAAAAGGCTTCTTCAGGTGGAAAAGAAAACTTTTCCAGCTGAAGAAGCATTTTGGTGAAACGCGTTCTGGAGGAAAAGAAGTGAGCAAAGAGACTTTTAAACTTGGACTTTTAGCCGAATAAGTGTTATATTTTAAAGATTTTTATGTTATATAATAAATTTTTATAGAATTAATAAAATACTTATTATATGCACTTACGGCACTTTTTCCTGCTTAAACTAAAAGAAGGAGTGTGGTCCTTAACCACATACACAAATCAAAGTGAGCCTTATTTCTGGCTCTGTGTTTGTGAGTACCTATTCACTATATTTATTTAATTACTGAATCTAAAACTGTATTACACTATATGCCACCCTCTATGCCTATCTAGGACTGGACCACTGGATAACAAAGAAGGGAAAGGGTCGCCTTAACGGACCACAAAGCGCAAGAATCTGAGCTAAATTTATTAGCTCAGAAAAGTGTAAGTTGCCATTTGGCATTTCGTTCTATACCTATTAAATTTTATTATATAGGTTGTGTGAGGATATTTATGGGATAATAATAGTAAACAGTTGAGAATTGCCCACTATTTCAATTCTCAGATCCCAAAAATCGTTATCGTGTAAGTGAAATGTATTCCATATAAATAAAAATCACAATTTGTTATAAAAATAGATACAATTTATTGTGACAATTTAAATAATAATAATGTGTAACATGTGTGACAATAATCAATGAATATTCAGTATAACATGGTATGCAATTAATGGCAATACATTCCACTGTGCTAACACAGTATAGAATCTATAACATTAGCTGTCAAGAGAAGATTTATGACAGTACTTCACAGAGACAAAGAAAAACTTACACAGAGCTGCAGCGTAAGGCAATAAAACTTAGCTAACAGTTAGAATAACCCTTTCAATGCTGGCTAGACCTCCTAGGTAATTAAGACCTATTCTCATGTAATTTTAAATAAAATAACATTTAAACCAGCTCATTAGTCATTTCCTGGAACCATCCAATAAGAGTAATCTACCATGTTCTATAAGCAGAATTTTAATTTGCCTAAACAGATATTTTATCTTATTTTAGAGCAAATCAATACACCTGGATAAATATCACGCTATGCTAAAATGTGATTAATCACGTAAATACATACTTATTCTAATTCCATCTGCAGCATGGAATGGTTATAAATATATACTTCTTAGTTAACTAAGATTTCTAAATATCGAAATCTGATCGTGATTTATCCAGTCATATATCATGCTATTAGAATTTTTTAAATTAAATTAGAGTAATTGAATGAAGCCAGTATATTTACCAGTTAGGTAGATTTCTCATCAGATGTTCTTGGGTAGCTAAGTGTCCAGGAATGTTTCTTTCTCGCTCTCTGCTTTTCTTTCTTAGCCTGCTTTCGCCTGCCTTGCCCCCAACTGCTCACTCTCTTGCTTTCTCTGCATACCTCTCTCTTCCCTTTGTCTTAACTTTTTAAAGGAAAATTCACTAGGTGATAGACCAATAGAAACACTGGAGGTGTGGTTGCCTTCCAGATAACAATTTAAGTATTTGGTCTATAGAGGGCAGTCTCGTCCGACTAAACATACCTATCCAGGAAAGAGTTCACTTTTCCTGGTGGCTATTTTGACGTCATTTAGCTTATCTTTATGGCTGTCTATAACTTAAGTTTTCTGTCAGTTCAAGAGTTTCTTGAATTTTCTTCAGACTATGTGTCTGGCAATAATATATAATAATATAATTTCTAAAATGACAGTTATAATACTAAATATGACCCTTAAATTACAATGGGACTCATACATTATCGAAAGTAAAATTGAATTATTTAATCTTCTCTGTCACAAATGTCTGGGTTTAGAATTAATTATATTCCATTAGCATTTAGCTAACAGTCTGTCCATCCCCCGTTCTCATTTCTTATCAACAGGTTTGTATATACTAAGCATTCCTTTAGCTCTGGCAAAGTGGTTAGTTTTACAGAAAGGATAGAAATTTTGTGTCTTTTGTTAGTTTGAAAATAACAAAATGGAGTCTGGTCTGTTCAGAGTGACTCTGACAATATACATTTTATTTTCTATCATAGCACAAAATGTCTGCCGATATAAATATCCTGACAGTTGCACTATGTTTTGTATTTTTGTATGCTTTATTTAAGGTACATACAGGAAGGTTAATAATACTAAAAGAAGATTTTTAAGTCTAAGGTATAGGCTCTAATATTTTACTTTATTTTACACCTTCCTTTGTTCACATAAGCGCTACACCGGCACGTCTATTTGTTCTGTTTTCTGTTTAAAAGATACTACGGTGATTTAGCAGCTACGTAAAATTGGTGTATATACTTTTTAAGAAAAATTCACATATCACTCAAATAGCGCTAATACTTTGACCTTTTATAACAAAAATGAGGCTTATTATTCTGTGGGTAAAAATTAAATAGTTACATAGCTGAAAAGAGACTTGCGTCCATCAAGTTTAGCCTTCCTCACATATGTTTTTTCTGTTGATCCAAAAGAAGGCAAAAAACCCAGTTGAAGCGCTTCCAATTTTGCAACAAACTAGGAAAAAATTCCTTCTTGACCCCAAAATAGTCAGATATCTCCTTGGATCAAGCAGCTATTACCCCACTAATTAAAATTGATATCCCTGTATGTTATGTTTTTGCAAGTATTTATCCAATTGCTGTTTAAACATCTGTATGGACTCTGATGAAACCACCTCTTCAGCAGAAAATTCCATATCCTTATTGCTCTTAATGTAAGAAAAAACTTTTCTTTGCCCTAGATGAAATCTCCTTTCTGCCAGCCTAAATGCGTGACCTTGTCTCCTATGTATAGTCCTGTTTATGAATAGATTTCCAGATAATGGTTTGTACTGGCCCAGAATATATTTGTATAATGTTATCACATCCCCTCTGAGGCGCCATTTTTCCAAACTAAAGAGATTTACATTTTTCAACCTTTCTTCGTAACTAAAATGCTCCATTCCTTTTATCAATTTTGAAGCTCGTCTCAGGCCCAGAGGAGGCGGGCTGAAAGCTAGCCGGATAGGAGGCATGTGTGGGTGTGGTGGGTGTGGGTGTAAAATGGGTGTGGCATTTAGGTTAAGGGTTTGGGTGGGGTTGTATAAATAACGGACATTTTGTCCCCTTCACCTCAGCCATCTTAAAAATAACGGCAAGGTGACAATCTCTCCCCCTGTTTCCTATCATTGTGTTGCTTTTGCTTACCCCACGGCCAGAAGCATGGATATCGATGGAATCCTTGCTGCTCTTCGGGCTGAGGCCCTCCAGGACGGTGGCCGGCACCTGCAGGCCCAGCTGGTAAGGCTGCAGGGTGCCTCCTTGGTAGCTGCTCCCTCTGTCGGCAGCCAGGGTACTCCGCGCCGCCGGGCGCGTCCCCCTACCCGTTACAGCCCCTCGCGGGAGGGTCGGGTGAGGGGTAGGAGCAGGAGCCCCGTTGCCGGCCCGCGCGCCAGGTCCCCCGCGGCCGCGGGCGGCAGCGAGTCAGTGCAGCCTGTCGCCTCCTCCCCGAGGCGGTCTAGAGCTACACGTGCGGCTGCCGCTTCTCGGGGAGGTGATGGCCGTCCCGCGCCGGTTCCTGCTCCTGTGATCTCGCGGGCCTCCAGGAGGTCGTCCGCGAGATCACTTTCCAGCACAACGTTGGCGACGACCCGGGCACCTGACAGGCGCTCGGCTCATGGTGGATCTCAGGCGGAGCGCGAGCAAGTGAGGTCGGCGGCCGGCTCTTCTTCAGGAGTGGTGAGTAGGCCGCGAGGCGGCAGGGCAACCAGTAGGGGGTTGGGGGGTTCGGGGGGTCGGGGTATGGAGCCAGGTCCGGCTACTCGTGGGCACAGCCCCCCCCCCTTCTCATCCTCCCCGCTCTGTCTCCCCTGGCCCGGCCACTACCACACTCCCATCAGCCTCATCCGTCCAACAGGCACTCCCATCAGCTTCATCCGGCCAGCATGCACTCCCATCAACCTCATCCGGACAGCATGCACTTCCATCAACCTCATCCGTCCATCCTGCATTCTCATCATCCTCAGCCGCCCATCAAGCTCTCCCAATACTATCTCCTGCCCATCCTACCCCCCTTGGACCCCTCCCTGTGGGTCTGATGCCCTCTGCATCTGCCCCACCGTTAACTATGGTCCATGCTGCCCCCTCTGGGGCTCTTTCTGCCATGCCAGTTTCACACACAGTTTTTACCACTTCTGCGGGTCCCCAATTACCTGGGTTGGGTGGGCAGGGTTCTTTTTCACCTGTCCTGTCTTCGCAGGTCACCCCTGGTCGGCTGACAAGTCGGTTCCCTGATGCTGTGACTGGTGCAGTGCTTCCTGCGGTCGCAGTTCCCTTGGGGCCGTTGCAGCCTGGTGGGCATGTTGAAGTCCCGCTGCTACCTGCCAATTCAGCTCCTGCAGGTGAGTACTCCGGTATAACGGGGTCGGGTTTGGGGGGCGCTGGCGCAGGGGAAGTGCAAGAATGGGGTTCTGTACTCCAGGCTATGAAGCAGGTTTTGCTAACCCTTGAGCGGGGATATCGCCCCGGGGCTTCCCCCCCGGTGGCTTTAGATAACCAACTTCGGGCGGGTTGGGCAGGTTCCGCAGGGTCTGATCCTTCAGCAGTCGCGGCGTCAATGCCCGCCAATATAACACAGGCCCCCAGCCCCTCAACCTCGGCGTTACTGACGGTGACGCCGGAAACTGCAGGGGGCACGGCCGGGGACGCCGCTGCTCTCTCGGGTTTGGGGGTTGCTCCGGCCGCGCACGGTGCGGCGTACATGTGCTGGTCAGGTCCTCTGGGCCTCCATCTAACGCCGGAATTGCGCGCAAAAATAGACAAGGGGGAATTTGTTGAAATCTTTTCTCTCCTCCCTATGGAAGATCTTCCCCGGGTTGACGCTGACGCTAAAGAGTCCGAAAAGGACAAAGAAAAGTTTCGGTACCGGAAGATTCCGAAAACTTTCGGAAACTGGATCCGAGCTTTTTCGATCTTAGCCAGCGTGATAGGTGAGAAGACTCCCGCCAAATGTTCTTCCCTATTCTGCTACCAGGACGTGATATGGACCGCTTGTCGGGTGTACGGCGGGTTAGGGTGGTGGCGGTATGATGAGCAGTTCCGCCAACGTTTAGCGGTTCGGCCTTCCATGGGCTGGGATCAAATGGACATTGGCTTGTGGTTAGCTATCATGACCCGCCCAGCCTCACATCAAGGGGGCCTGTCGTCCTTTCTTGGGGGGGCCGGCACGGGTTCTTCAACCGCAGCGTCGGCCGGTCAACGTAAAACAGGCTGCTGTTGGCAATATAACGATGGCCAATGCAAATTCGGGTCTAGTTGTCGCTTCAAGCATGAATGTTCGGGGTGCGGTGGGTCCCACCCCGCTTCAAAATGCTTCAAACGAGCCAAAACTGGCGACAAAGGGGACTCCGTGGGCGCTAAGGGCGAAGACGCCGGTGGACGTCGACGCGATGCGCCCATGGCTAAATCGTTATAAGAATAAGAAGGCGGCTGCCTTATTACTGGAGGGATTTGGGCAGGGGTTTTGGATCCCTCACCGGCCTCGGCAGGTCTCCGGTTTTTGCAGAAACCTGAGATCTGTTTCTGAATATCCAGGGGTGGTCAGGGAAAAACTGGCGAAGGAAGTAGCGCTGGGCCGCATGGCGGGCCCATTTTGGGAATCGCCACTCCCCGATCTAAGGGTTTCACCGTTGGGCGTGGTGCCCAAACGGGAACCGGGAAAGTTCCGGCTGATTCATCACCTGTCGCACCCTCATGGGTGCTCGGTAAACGATGACATTGCAGCTGAATTATGCCGCGTTTCCTATGCGTCCTTTGACGCTGCTGTGGGCATAGTAAGGGCCGCTGGCCCCGGAGCACTCATGGCAAAAACTGATATCGAGTCTGCTTTTCGCCTCCTACCAGTTCACCCAGAATGTCATCATCTCTTGGGTTGTGCATTTGAAGGTCATTATTACGTGGATATGTGTCTCCCCATGGGTTGTGCAATATCCTGTTTTTATTTTGAATGCTTTAGCTCTTTTCTGGAATGGGTAGTGAGAATGGAGTCCGGTTACGATTCCCTGCTTCACTACTTAGATGACTTTCTGTGTGTGGGCCCCGCGCATTCCCCGATATGCTCCCGGATCTTACAAGCAGTGTCGGATGTGGCCTGTATGTTCGGCGTGCCGCTGGCACCTGACAAAACGATTGGCCCTTCCACGTGCTTGTGCTTTCTCGGGATCGAGATTGATTCGGTCGTCGGGGAATGTCGGCTTCCGTTGGACAAGTTGGCTGATCTACGTGGGGTGGTCCAGGAGGCGAGCTCCTTGCGGAAGATCACGCTGCAACGACTTCAATCCTTGTTGGGCAAATTAAACTTTGCCTGTCGGATTATGCCCATGGGTAGAGTATTTAACCGACGCCTGGCGGCTGCCACGTCAGGGATACTGAAGCCGTTCCACTTCGTCCGCTTGACCAAACCGCTCAGGGAGGATTTAGCGGTTTGGGCGGTTTTTCTGGAAGAGTACAATGGTAGGTCTTACTGGCAGCAGCCCGAGGTAGCGAACTCAGTGCTGCACCTGTTTACGGATGCCGCGGGTTCGTCGGGTTTTGGGGCTATCATGGGAAAACAATGGTGCGCAGAACCTTGGCCAAGATCGTGGTTCGACTCGGGCCTGACCAAGAACATGGCGTTCTTGGAGCTTTTTCCCATTGTGGTGGCTCTCCATCTTTGGGGGCCGGAGATCAAGGACAGGCGTGTCGTGTTCCACTGTGACAATTTGGGCGTTGTACAGGCCATTAATCGGTTGACAGCCTCCTCTCCTCCGGTGGTCAGGCTCCTGCGGAGCTTGGTACTGCGTTGCCTGTCTTTGAACGTTACATGTCGCGCTGTGCATATTCCCGGTGTAGAGAATACCACGGCTGACGCCCTTTCTCGTTTCCAATGGCAGGTGTTTCGTCTGATCGCGCCCGAAGCAGATACGAAGGGCCTTCCCTGTCCCAGAGAGCTATGGTCCCTTGGCCTGAGCGAATAAGGGAATGGATTCGGTCTTCAGTGTCGGATGCTACTTGGGCCCGGTACGGTAAGGCATGGAGTGACTGGGTCGCTCTGGAGCAGGACCAAGGTGGGTTTTCTTCATCTGCGGAGAGGGTTCAGGGGGTTTTACGGTTGCTCTGGTTTTGGGAGGCTAGTGGTTGTTCCCCAGCCACGGTAGCGGGGAAGCTGTCAGGTCTGAGCTTCTGGTTCAACCTGACTCGCGTGCCGGATGTGACCAAAGACTTCATGGTCCGGCTTGCAATGCGTGGCTGGCGTAGAGGTCCGCAGCCTCGGGATTCCAGGAGACCGGTTTCTGGCGCACTGCTACTTGGTATCGCGTCGGTCTTATCCAGGGTCTGTTTGTCCGATTTCGAAGCGCGTTTGTTTCGGGTGGCTTTCTCTTTCGCCTTCTTTGGTGCTCTGCGGATTGGGGAGCTTGTGAGCCCTAGCAAGCGGATTCCAGGCGGCTTGTTGTTCCATGATGTGTCTGTCGTGGATGATACGGTGCATTTTTTGGTGCGAAAGTCGAAAACTGACATTTTTGGTAGGGGGGCATGGGTTTCCCTTCGCGCCATTCCCGGCTCGGCTGTCTGTCCCGTCGCAGCTTTTCAATCTTACCTTCTGTGTCGCCCGGATGTGGTAGGCCCATTGTTAATCCATGGGGATGGGTCTTTTCTTTCTCGCTTCCAATTTCTCCGGGTTTTCCGTTTGGCACTCGACCAACTGGGTATTTCGAGCACAGACTTTGGGGGTCACTCTTTTCGGATTGGGGCCGCTACGGAAGCCTCTCGTTTAGGTTTCTCGGACCAGGCCATTCAAAGGATTGGTAGATGGGAATCGGGGAGGTTTCGGTCCTATGTTCGGCCCACACGTCTGATCGGTATCCCCCTTGTGTTTTCTCCACAGGGCCCGGCCGACGGATCTGGATAATCGGTCATTCCTACATCTACTGGGCCCACCTGCGGGCTGGGGTTCGCCCGGGTGGGACAAGGCTTGGAATACCTCGGGAACTGGCGGAGGTCCGGTGGTTCGGGTTCCGGGGCATGAAATGGGGTCAGCTGTTGCCTGAGGTCGTGCAGTTATCCACGTTATTAGGAATCCCGGATATCTTGGTGGTGCATCTGGGAGGGAACGATTTAGGTTCGCTGCCTGCGTGGGGCTTAGGGGAGCTGATCAGGCGAGACTTGGCGCCCTTGCGAGTACTTTTTCCGAAAATTTGCCTAATATGGTCAGGAATAGTTTCCAGGAACTATTGGAAGTGCGCACGCGATCAGGGTGCTATGGAGCGCTGTCGAGTAAAGATTAATAAGCGGGTTTCCAAGTTTGTGCTAGGTGTCGGGGGCTTGGCAGTGCGACACCGTATTTTTGAGCGGGAGGCAGCTATCTTTTTTCGCCCGGATGGGGTCCATCTCACTGATGTCGGTTTGGACTTGTTTAACCTAGAGCTGCAGGATGCGTTGGAGCAGGCCATGGCGTTGCTTGGGGGTCACGCCCGCTGATTTAGGCGTAAATGCAGCGGGGCTAGTGGCGGGTATGGTCCTTGCCGAACCAATTGGGAAGAGGAGTACAGGAAAAGAAGGATGCTGGGTCGGGCCCCCTCCCCTAACCTCGGGAAAGGTTTGGGTATTTGCGCGTGCCCTCTGTGCCAGGAATGGTGGCCAGGGGTTGGCATGTGGTATTGGAAGGCCAAGGTGAAGGCCAGGTATCCTGGACGAGGGGGGAGGGCTGATGCCTCGGTAGGGCGTGTACCCTAGAGGGTTGGTGGTACGGTTGGCAAGGACTAGTTCAAGTTAAATAATGCTTATACCTTGTTTTATTTATGGTTGGTTTTATAAATATGTTTGATAAATTATAAATAAAAGCTGTGGCCTTTTTTATACCACACATATATGTTTCCTAGTTTTGATTGGGTTAAGGGTTTGAATGGGGGGGATGTATTGTGTCGCACCACACGATAACCGCTACCGACACACAAGGCCCAGAGGAGGCGGGCTGAAAGCTAGCCGGATAGGAGGCATGTGTGGGTGTGGTGGGTGTAAAATGGGTGTGGCATTTAGGTTAAGGGTTTGGGTGGGGTTGTATAAATAACGGACATTTTGTCCCCTTCACCTCAGCCATCTTAAAAATAACGGCAAGGTGACAATCTCCCTCCCTCCCTCCCCATTTTTGCTGATTTGTTTCCTTTCTCTGTAGGTGTTCAATATCTTGTCACAGCCGGCGGGTATGGTCCTTGCCGAACCAATTGGGAAGAGGAGTACAGGAAAAGAAGGATGCTGGGTCGGGCCCCCTCCCCTAACCTCGGGAAAGGTTTGGGTATTTGCGCGTGCCCTCTGTGCCAGGAATGGTGGCCAGGGGTTGGCATGTGGTATTGGAAGGCCAAGGTGAAGGCCAGGTATCCTGGACGAGGGGGGAGGGCTGATGCCTCGGTAGGGCGTGTACCCTAGAGGGTTGGTGGTACGGTTGGCAAGGACTAGTTCAAGTTAAATAATGCTTATACCTTGTTTTATTTATGGTTGGTTTTATAAATATAGAAGTACAATTTATATCATTGTTGGTGCAATGATATAGGTAAACCCAGGAGCTAGTTCCACTTAAAAAGGCTTGAGTCACCAGTATAGATATGCAGTGTGAATACCAAGCAACTGTTATATATATGGTGTGTATACCTTTAAATCTGTCAGAAAACAGGATAGGGTTATAACACACCAATTGCTTATATTTAGTGAAAAGAAAAAAGACTTTGTATACAAAGGAACAGTATAAAAGACTGTTCCCTATATTGGTGTGGAATTAGTGCAACATCAAGCATATATCTAGTGTATATCCCTTTAAATCTGTATATGTTAGAAACAGTATGCTCATGAAGATAAAACTTCAAAGTATATGGATGACTGTATTCTATATAAAAAAAATTACCAGAATCCAATAGGTTAAAATTGATAAAGAATTTATTAGAAGAAAAATAATGATAATAGTAATAACTGTGTCAAACCATAATAACTAATATAGAGTGACAACGAAAAATTTAAAAATATGTATATCAAAAAATATAAAAATATATATAAAAATATCAATTGGGGATGATTAGCATGTAGGACGAACAAAAAGATCTCTAAAAACCAGAATATCAGAACACATACGTAACATCAAAAGGGGACTACAGACCCACAGTCTCTCCAAACACTATCAAGATTTTCATGGGGGAGACCCCACAACACTGAAATTCCTACCTATTGAAAAAGTGGATGTTCATTGGAGAGGTGGAAACATTGAAAGAAATTTAGATCAAATCGAAGCAAAATGGATCTTTGATCTGGAGACCCTGGCTCCTAAAGGTCTAAACATAGACTTTGAACTTAACGCATTTTTATGAAAAACTTTTCTCCAAAGAATTTTTTATCCTCCAGGATTTTTTATCCTCTAGAATTGTTTATCCTCCAGAATTTAATTCAATTTAACCCAATTTTATCCTTTCACAAGAAGACTTTCTATTCTTTTTCAAATATTTTTACCCTCCTCCCTCTCTGTATTATTGGTTGAATTTATATGTTATCTAAAACCATTCACTTATGCACTTCACTTACTACTAGCTTTTACTAACATATTGTTCATTAATAGTATAGTCCATCATAATGACTGAACCCATAATTATTCCCATATGCACTATATTTATTCGCATATGCACTTTATCTATTTATATCTATTTATATATATCACTAAATCTTTTCATACACTTTTATATTCTCAATACTATTCATTACCTCATATTACTCCAAATTACATTATATATCTACATATCCAAATGTTTCACGGCCAAACTTATAAATAATTCACATATGCACTATAACTCTCTCTGTGCATATTTCTATTTATTTTATTCTATTTATTTCACTTTATTCACATCTATCTAAATCAGTAGCCTCTACTATCTTACCATTTTTAGATTTATATCCCTACCTAAGTGTCTACCAGCAGCATAGTTCACAATGGCTGAACTTACATTTATTAACCACTAGCTTTCATCAGACCTTTTGATTATTATTCATACTATATATTTATGCACATAACTAAATGCATTGTTCATGCCAGTTCACTCATAAGACTGGACTCGGGATTGATCCACATATGCACTTTATCTCCCTCTGTACAAGTTCATTAATTTACTTTTTTTCATATAATCAACTGTTATTTTTACATATATTCTTTAATCAAGCGGTATTTAAAGTGTATAATTTATTCAAATATATTTTATGTGCTTTATGGATTATATGTATTCTAATTTTATCCAATTTTATTTAATTAATTAATCTGATTCATTCGGTATTTAAAATTTATTAAAATATATATTTTATGTGCTTTACGGATTATATGTATTCCAATTTTATCTAATTTTATCTAATTTTATTTAATTAATTAATCTGATTCATTCTTTACATATTTTAAAAGTATTATAGTTATGTACTAAATATGTGTTCTTTCTCATGTGTAATCTCATAGTATATATAACAATATAAACTTTATCTGTAGTTCAGACATTTCCCTCAGATAACATGTAATGTTCTAAATGTTCTAGATCTTCTTGTTTATGAATGGTTCACAATTTAGTGTTCACCTTATATTATATACATAAAGATTATATGTGTATTTCCCTATTTCCTTTGAAGCAATCATCACACCAATGCAATTAATTATAACTGATTGGGACTGTATATAAACTATGCCACAGTGAAGAACTGTCATCTTGTCTCTGATGAAGTGGGGCTGACACCCACGAAACGCGTAAGGCAGAAATCGAGCGGGACGCAGAATACACACAGCTGACTATTGTGCTCTCTTCCATCGAGCACAGAGCACTCCGAGATCTGAGGACCGACCGACCGGCTTGCAGCGTGCATCACCCAGAGTGAGGTCTGGGACGCACGCCAACCTCACAAGCAGCCGGCAGCAAATGATACATTTTTAGCAATATTGTATCCACAGCCATCCTGATCGGTCCTAAGGATTTTCTCTGAAATACCAACACAGACTTGCTGGTAATATTCTTGCTAATCATCCCCAATTGATATTTTTATATATATTTTTATATTTTTTGATATACATATTTTTAAATTTTTCGTTGTCACTCTATATTAGTTATTATGGTTTGACACAGTTATTACTATTATCATTATTTTTCTTCTAATAAATTCTTTATCAATTTTAACCTATTGGATTCTGGTAATTTTTTTATATAGAATACAGTCATCCATATACTTTGAAGTTTTATCTTCATGAGCATACTGTTTCTAACATATACAGATTTAAAGGGATATACACTAGATATATGCTTGATGTTGCACTAATTCCACACCAATATAGGGAACAGTCTTTTATACTGTTCCTTTGTATACAAAGTCTTTTTTCTTTTCACTAAATATAAGCAATTGGTGTGTTATAACCCTATCCTGTTTTCTGACAGATTTAAAGGTATACACACCATATATATAACAGTTGCTTGGTATTCACACTGCATATCTATACTGGTGACTCAAGCCTTTTTAAGTGGAACTAGCTCCTGGGTTTACCTATATCATTGCACCAACAATGATATAAATTGTACTTCTACATTTTGGGACAGATTTTTGGTGAAATTTCTGCCTATACCCAGTTCTGAGCATTCCATTCCAAGTCAGACTCCCTCATCCCTGAGTGTTGCTTTAGGCATACCAGACCAACCTGGTTTTATAAATATGTTTGATAAATTATAAATAAAAGCTGTGGCCTTTTTTATACCACACATATATGTTTCCTAGTTTTGATTGGGTTAAGGGTTTGAATGGGGGGGATGTATTGTGTCGCACCACACGATAACCGCTACCTACACACATGCACTTTTTCTAGTGCCATGATATCCTTTAGAACAGGTGCCCAAAATTGCACAGCATATTCAAGGTATGGTCTTACTAGCGATTCATAAAAATTTCTGCCTTTTCCTGGGCTTCATTAACTAACAGACCCATCTCTGTTTCGAGTGTACCTACACTTTCATTTTTTGTTTTTTTAGAATTGATATATTGACAAAAATTTGGGGGTTGGTTTTGCATTCTTTGGCTATCCATTTCTAATTTTCTAGTTTAGCCACTTTAATTACATTTTTACAAGCATTATTGGCTTCCTTATTTCTTATATAGGATGCCTCTGATTTGTCTGCTTTAAATGCTTTAAATGCCCTTTTCTTATTTTTAATCTCTTGTTTTACTTCTCTACTAAGCCACATTAGTTTCAATTTGTTTCTTTTAGATTTATTACCAAATGGTACATACTGAGAAATGTACCTTTCTAACATTTGTTTGAATAGTTTACATTTATCCTGAGTGTTTGTTTTTTTTCACTAAGGAGTTTATGCCAGTCGATATGTTGTAGAGCTGCCTTAATGTTATTAAAATTGGCTTTTTTAAAATATACGTTTTAGTTTACTCCACGTGCTTTTGCAAGTTTTTCAAAGATTACCATATTGTGATCCCTATTTCCCAAATGCTCCCCTACTTGAATGTTGGTCAAAAGATCAACATTGTTTGTTATAACGAGATCCAGACAAGCATCCTTTCTAATTAGTGCTTTTACCAGTTGTGACATGAAGGTGTCATTTAGTACTTTCAAATCCTTAGTCCCCTTGCTGAAATACTAGTCACTCTATCCCAATTTATGTATGGGTAATTAAAATCTCCAATAATTAACATGACCTCCACACTACTGCAAAATCTAGGATTTATCAGAAATCTTCAAAAAGGGATCAAATACTTAAGAATGGGTCACTGAGCAAATTTTAGGCACCCCGATAAAAATCCACAGCTCTAGTTTATACATCTTAAAGGACCACTTTAGTGCCAGGAAAACATACTCGTTTTCCTGGCACTATAGTGCCCTGAGGGTGCCCCCACCCTCAGGGACCCCCTCCCGCCGGGCTGGATGGTGAGGAAGGGGTTAAAACTTACCTTTACTCCAGCGCCGGGCGGGGAGCTCTCCTCCTCTCCTCCCATTCGGCTGAATGCGCATGCGCGGCAAGAGCTGCACGCGCATTCAGCCGGCCTCATAGGAAAGCATTTACAATGCTTTCCTATGGACGCTTGTGTGCTCTCCCTGTGATTTTCACAGTGAGAATCACGCAAGCGCCTCTAGCGGCTGTCAATGAGACAGCCACTAGAGGATTTGGGGGAAGGCTTAACCCATTTATAAACATAGCAGTTTCTCTAAAACTGCTATGTTTATAATAAAAAGGGTTAATCCTAGAGGGACCTGCACCCAGACCACTTCATTAAGCTGAAGTGGTCTGGGTGCCTATAGTGGTCCTTTAAGTATCATTTCCATTAAGCGTCACTAGTGTAATAGTTTTAAATTATACACACACAAAACTATGCAACTCACTCTATGCCTTCCGTGTCGTTAAGGGACTTTTGGTCGCCTAACTGATGCTGGACATCCTCACACTATGCATGAGGATATCCAGCGTCATCCAAACCCCCATAGGAAAGCATTATACATGCTTTTTTATGAGGGAAATACTAATGCAAGCACATTAATTGCTGCGCATGCGCATTAGGTCTCCCCTGTGAGCTGAGGTTGAAGAGGGAGGAGCGAAAGCTGAACAAGCGCCAAGGAACATCGGCGCTGGAACAAGATAAGTGATTGAAGGGGCTATAGTGCCAGGAAGACAACTTTGTTTTCCTGGCACTATAGTTTCCCTTTAACTCCTAAATGGCAGAAAATTGAGCAGTGAGACTGCAGTTGCATGATTTATGCACCCAAACTGCTTAATTAAACTAGAGTTATTTAAATGCCTATAGTGTCCCTTTAATTAATTGGGGTGGATTCCTATTATGTCACATTTCACACATTATTTGTACAACACCCTAGTGATTAAAGGGTTTACATTCCTAAAGGTAGATTACTATTATATGAGCTTGTCATTTTATCACAATCTTGACAGCACCTTTAGATTTAAGAGGATTACAGCAGGGTTCCATTGCATCAGCTTTTCATTCCTTGAATGGAATATTAGTCAATGAAGTATATTTATATCTATATATTAGTACCTTAGTCTTTAGTATAAATTACTGTAAATAAAAATATCTTGTTTATATACTGAATACCTGTGGGATGTGTATCATACTCGTTACACATCAGCACAAGACATACAAGACATATTAGAGTTGTTTTTTCTTCTAATCAGATGCTAATTCCTTTTATATGCAAAGGAGATGTTTTTAGAAGAATTTTCAGTTAAGCGTTATTGTGCAATTTTTAATTGATCACATGCTAAACCATTCCTCAAGCACAAATTAACATAGCTTTGAGAGACAAAAATAAGAATATACCAAATGTCTTGTTGGTCTAGAGATGAAGCATGTTGTCCAGGGCAGCCCATGCATAGAGCCCTGCCAAATAAATATCTGGTATGTGCATTTAATTATACAATGAGGCAATGTTTGTTGGTTGGTATCTTATCAAAATTGTGACATGGGACAGGAAAGGGCAGAATCTCACAGACCATGGTTGTGAAGGATGAGAAGAAATTATGATCACAGTGTCAAAAGCAGCAGAGAGGACAAGGAGAATTAGAAGGGGGTAGTGACCACGGGATTTTGCAGCAAATAAGTAATTTGATACTTTAATCAAGGCTGTTTCCACAGAGTGATAGCGCAGAATCCAGAGTGAAGCGAGTCAAGCCAAGATTTATGTTCATAAAAATTGGTAAGTCTGTTGTGCACAACTCTCTCGGAGATCTTGGGGGCAAACAGTAGTAGAGAGATAGGGCAGAAGTTGGATGGGGAGTTTGGGTGAAGGTTGGGCTTTTTAAAGAATCTATAACAGACAGGCCAACACTGCGTTTTCTTTTCTAAATTTCTTTATTTTTGAATGACAGTCTTTATATAAAAGTAACAATCATAACATCATGGGGTGAATAGCAATACAAAAATGCATGTGATTACATGAAAAAATTAGATAATATAGCATTTAATACAACCAACATCTTCAGAGCGGTCTCTCCATCAAAACTTGTCACATATTTTATTCAATTACACTGAACAAAATTATAAACACAGCACTTTTGTTTTTGACCCATTTTTCATAAGCTAAACTCAAAGATCTAAGGCTTTTTCTATGTACACAAAAGGCCTATTTTCCTCAAATATTGTTCACAAATCTGTCTAAATCTGTGTTAGTGAGCACTTCTCATTTGCCGAGATAATCCATCCACCTCACAGGTGTGACATATCAAGATGCTGATTAGACAGAATGATTATTGCAAAGGTGTGCCCTAGGCTGGCCACAATAAAAGGCCACTCTAAAATGTGCAGTTTTATCACACAGCACAATGCCACAGATGTCACAAGTTTTGAGGGAGCATGCAATTGGCATGCTGACTGCAAGAATGTCCACCAGAGCTGTTGCCCGTAATGTGAATGTTCATTTGTCTACCATAAGCCATCTCCAAAGGCGTTTCAGAGAATTTGGCAGTACATCCAACCAGCCTCACAACCGCAGACCACGTATAACCACACCAGCCCAGGACCATCCATCCAGCATCTTTACCTCCAAGATCGTCTGAGACCAGCCACACTCGGACAGTTGCTGCAACAATCAGTTTGCATAACCAAAGAATTTCTACACAAACTGTAACAAACCGTCTCAGGGAAGCTCATCTGCATGCTCGTCATTCTCATCGAGATCTCGACCTGACTGCAGTTCGTCATTGTAACCGACTTGAGTGGGCAAATGCTCACATTCGATGGTGTCTGGCATTTTGGAGAGGTGTTCTCTTCATGGATGAATCCCAGTTTTCACAGTACAAGGCAGATGGCAGACAGCATGTATCGCGTCGTGTGGATGAGCAGTTTGCTGATGTCAAAGTTGTGGATCAAGTGGCCCATGGTGACGGTGGAGTTATGGTATGGGCAGGCGTATGTTATGACCAATGAACACAGGTGCATTTTATTGATGGCATTTTGAATGCATAGAGATACCGTGATGAGATCCTGAGGCCCATTGTTGTGCCATTCATCCACGACCATCACCTCATGTTTGTAGCATGATAATGCATGGCCCCATGTTGCAAGGATCTGTACACAATTCCTGGAAGCTGAAAACATCCCAGTTCTTGCATGGCCAGCCAGTATACTCACTGGACATGTCACCCATTGAGCATGTTTGGGATGCTCTGGATCGGCGTATACAACAGCGTGTTCCAGGTCCTGCCAATATCCAGCAACTTCGCACAGCCATTGAAGAGGAGTGGACAAACATTCCACAGGCAACAATCAACAACCTGATCAACTCTATGCGAAGGAGATGTGTTGCACTGCGTGAGGCAAATGGTGGTCACACCAGATACTGACTGGTTTTCAGACCTCCACCCCTCCTCCCTGGACTCCCCCAATACAGTAAAACTGCACATTTTATTGTGGCAAGCTGTGGATTAATCAGCCTGTGCAATAATCAGCATCTTGATATGCCACACCTGTGAGGGGAATGGAATATTTCGGCAAAGGAGAAGTGCTCACTAACACAGATTTAGACAGATTTGTGAACAATATTTGACAGAAATAGGCGTTTTGTGTACATAGAAAAAGTCTTTAAAGTTTATAATTTTGTTCAGTGTGTTCAGTGTATATACAAATATACTAGAAACATAAACCAATGTAAGCTTTTAACATATTAAGAGGTATGCTATTTAGCTTCTCAAGATGGAAAAAGTCAATTATAGTACATCTCAGTGAGATGACTTCTTTCTAAAGAGATCCAACAAACAAATATTTTCTTTCCAATCTTGAGAATATAGGACAGGAATATGGAAAGAATGAAAGATTTATAGAGAAAGAAAAAAAATAGAATAAACAGAACTGTCATAGGAGCAGAGATATCATCACCAGACAGCCAGCTACATACAAAAGGGTCTACCAGGAGGAAGTCATGGGCGGAGAGTGGCAACCCAAGACCTCACCAAATCTGTACGGAACAAAGCAATTATTTGTTTACGGAAACAAAGAATTGCTGACAAGGGATTGGTTATTAGTCTCACACCTACTTAGTCTGTGTCAGGATCGGGACAGGGATCCAACACGCAGAGTACAAACAGTAGCCAGATACGTATACCGGACCTTAGAATGTCCGGACTAACGTAAGTAGTACAGTATAGAATGGTCAAAGACAAGCCGAGGTCGAGGGTAACAGAAGACAGGTAAGCGAGAGACAAGCCGAATCAAGGGTAACAGAGATAAGCAGAGTAAGGTAAACAAGCCGGGTCAAAACCAAAAGGGATAATAGAATACACAAGCACTGAGTGACTAGAACAAGCTAGACCCACGACAGGGCAATGAGCTAATGAAAGAAGCTCTGTTAAATACCCTGTTCAGAGCAGTAACCACGCCTCCAAGGCGTCCTGATTGGTCCTGCAGCCATTGACTGACAGGTTGTTCCGGGGGAGTGTCCTGATGACTACTTCCTGCCTAGATGCTGTAAAAGGCAGTCACTCCCTCGCGGCCGGCCTAGCATGACCGGATAGACCGCGGGGAAGGGAGCCATCAGACCGTCTGGATGGAGGAACAGCTAAGTCTCTACCTCTTTCGGAGGTAGAGACCACAGGTACCCTGACAGTACCCCCCCTCTCAGATACGCCCACCGGGCGGAATGAACCGGGACGAGATGGGAAGCGAGAGTGATACGCCCTGCGGAGACGGGGAGCATGAACATCCTCCTGAGGTACCCAACTCCTCTCCTCAGGACCATATCCCTTCCAATCAACCAGATATTGTACTCTCCCCCGGGAGATTCGAGAATCAATAATAGAGTTAACCTCATACTCCTCCTGACCCTCCACCTGAACGGGGCGAGGAGGGGCTATTGTGGAGGAAAATCTGTTACATATGAGTGGTTTCAGCAATGAAACGTGAAACGAGTTCGGGATGCGTAAGGTATTAGGAAGAGCTAAACGATACGCAACTGGATTGATACGGGTCAGCACCCTGTAGGGTCCAATATAACGAGGAGCGAACTTCATGGAGGGCACTTTTAAACGGATGTTCCTCGTGCTCAGCCATACCCTATCACCTGGAACAAAGACCGGAGCCGCCCTTCTACGTTTATCAGCGTGTTTCTTGACCAACATAGAGTTGTGCACAAGGATTTGTCGAGTTTGATCCCACAACTTCCTCAAATTGGCAACATGAACATCAACCGACGGCACCCCCTGGGAAGGGGAATCCGAAGGAAGAATAGACGGATGAAAACCATAATTCATGAAGAAGGGGCTTGAATGAGTAGAATCGCAAACGAGATTGTTGTGTGCAAACTCCGCCCAAGGAATCAAACCGACCCAATCATCCTGGTGTTCAGAAACAAAGCATCGTAAATATTGTTCGATTTTCTGGTTGGTACGTTCAGCAGCTCCGTTAGACTGAGGATGATAGGCAGAAGAAAAGTTTAATTTAATACCAAGTTGAGAGCAGAAGGACCTCCAAAAGCGGGAAACAAATTGGGAGCCTCTGTCCGATACAATTTGAGAGGGTATCCCATGTAGGCGAAAAATCTCCTTAGCGAATATCTCTGCCAATTCGGGAGAAGACGGGAGTTTAGGCAGGGGAATGAAGTGTGCCATCTTAGTAAACCTGTCAACCACGGTGAGGATAACAGTCTGTCTTTTAGAGATAGGTAGATCGACAATAAAGTCCATGGCCAAACAGGACCATGGTTTTTCTGGAACCTCCAAGGGGTGCAGGAATCCACATGGAAGCGTATGGGGTTGTTTGGTTTTAGTACAAACTTCACATGCAGCGATGAACTCCTCAATATCCCTCCGTAAAGCAGGCCACCAGAAGTCCTTAGAGATCAACGCGTAAGTTTTGCGAATACCAGGATGTCCTGCCATCTTGCTATTATGTAAACACTGTAAAAGTTCCAGTTGAAGAGCAGGAGGAACGAAATGACGGCCCGCAGGAGTCTGTTTAGGTGCTAGATGTTGCAACTTAATGATCTCGGCCAGTAATGGAGAATGAATCCTGAGATTCGTATTAGCAATGATATTGCATTTCGGAACTATAGAAGAAAGAACTGGTTCAGGTACAGTAGAAGGTTCATATTGGCGAGATAATGCATCGGCTTTAGAGTTTTTAGAACCAGGTCTGTAAGTCAGTACATAATTGAAGTGAGTCAGGAATAAGGACCAACGAGCTTGTCTAGAGGATAAGCGCTTAGCCTCCCCAATATAGGACAAGTTTTTGTGGTCCGTCAAAATCGTAATAGGGTGTAGGGTCCCCTCCAACAAATGTCTCCACTCCTTTAAGGCTTTAATGACTGCTAACAGTTCCCTTTCCCCGATGTCATATCTGCTCTCAGGCCCAGAAAATTTCTTAGAGAAAAAACCACAAGGGTGTAACGGTTTATCCACCCCTAACCTTTGAGACAGAACAGCCCCAACTGCTGTCTCAGAGGCATCGACCTCGAGCAAGAAAGGCAGAGTCGTATCAGGATGGACTAGAATGGGAGCCGAGGCAAAAAGTTCCTTGAGAGTCTTGAAAGCACCAAGAGCTTCCTTAGACCAGAACTTAGTATCAGCCCCTTGTTTGGTCATATTGGTAATAGGCGCAATGATAGAGGAGTATCCTTTAATGAAGCGCCTATAGTAGTTGGAAAAACCAATAAACCTTTGGATAGCCTTGAGTCCTTTGGGCAAGGGCCAGTCTAAAATAGATTGGAGTTTTACAGGATCCATCTTAAAACCCTCCCCAGAAATCACGTATCCAAGAAAGTCTACCTGAGACTGATCAAAACTGCACTTTTCCAATTTGCAATATAGACCATGTTGCAGCAGCTTGTGTAATACCTTTCTGACCTGTCTATGGTGAGTCTCAATCTCCTTAGAGTGTATTAGTATGTCGTCCAGGTAAACAATAACACAATCATGCTGAAACTCCCTAAGTACCTCATTAATCAAATCTTGAAATACTGCAGGAGCATTGCATAGTCCAAATGGCATAACAGTGTATTCGTAATGGCCATACCGGGTATTGAATGCCGTCATCCACTCATGACCTTGCTGGATTCTCACCAAATTGTAAGCCCCTCTGAGATCTAACTTGGTGAAGATTTTGGAGCCCTTAAGACGATCAAATAACTCGGTAATCAGTGGGATAGGATAGGCATTTCTGACAGTTATTTTATTCAAGCCTCGGTAATCGATACAAGGTCTCAACGTGCCATCCTTCTTCTTAATGAAAAAGAACCCAGCCCCGGCCGGAGAAGAAGACCTCCTGATGAATCCCTTTTCTAAATTCTCCCGAATATACTCCTCTAGAACCGAGTTTTCCTGAACAGACAAAGGATATACATGGCCCCTCGGAGGCATAGTGCCGGGTAGCAGCTTAATCTTACAGTCAAATGACCTGTGTGGAGGCAAAGAATCGGCATTCTTCTTGTCAAACACTGCCCTTAAGTCTAGGTAAAGGTCTGGTATTTGTCTTTCTGTGGACTGAGTAGGATTCTCCGGTATGTTAATATTAGCTAATGGAGAAACCTTGCACAAACACCGATCCTGGCAGCCCTGGCCCCACGAGAGTATCTCTCCTAACTCCCAATCGATAATAGGGTTATGTTTTTTCAACCATGGGTACCCCAGAACTATGGGAACGGAAGGAGACGAAATGAGCAGAAGAGATAAATTCTCCACGTGTAGGATACCAACATTTAAATCAATGGGTACGGTCTCACGAAAGATAACAGGGTCTAGTAGTGGTCTACCATCTATGGCCTCAACGGCCAAAGGTGTCTCCCTTAGCTGGGATGGAAAATTGTTCTTACTAGCAAAGGCTTGGTCGATAAAATTCTCAGCAGCACCGGAATCTATCAATGCCATAGCCCTTACTACTTCCTTCCCCCAAGTTAAGGAAACTGGTAGCAGAAGCCTGTGATCCTTATAATTAGGAGTAGAGGACAAAATAGAAACACCCAAGGCCTGTCCTCTAGAGGGACTTAGGTGCGAGCGTTTCCCGGGCGGTTAGAACAGTTCGAGAGTAAATGACCCTTGGCTCCACAATACATGCACAAGCCCTCTCTTCTCCTGTGCTGTCTTTCCTCCTCAGAGAGGCGGGTATACCCTATCTGCATAGGTTCAGTAAGCAAAGATATCGTGGAGTCAGGACTTGGAAAAGCAGGAGCTAACCTAAAAGAAGGTCTCTGGTTCCTCTCTCGAGTGTTCTGTCTCTCTCTTAGACGTTCATCTATACGAGAGATGAACGAAATTAAATCCTCTAAATTCTCAGGGAGTTCTCTGGTAGCAACCTCATCAAGGATTACATCAGATAGGCCATTCAAAAATACATCCATATACGCCTGCTCATTCCACTTGATTTCTGCCGCCAGAGACCTGAACTCTAGTGCATAATCCACCAGTGTTCGGTTCTCCTGTCTCAGGCGCAACAGTAATCTGGCTGCATTAACCTTTCTACCTGGAGGGTCAAATGTTCTTCTAAAAGCAGCTACAAATGCGTTATAGTTATAAACTAATGGGTTATCGTTCTCCCATAGTGGGTTGGCCCATCTCAGAGCTTTCTCAATGAGTAGGGTGATAATAAATCCTACTTTTGCCCTATCTGTAGGATAAGAGCGAGGTTGCAATTCAAAGTGGATACTAATTTGGTTTAAAAAACCACGACACTTCTCAGGAGCCCCACCATAGCGTACTGGGGGGGTAATGCGAGAAGAAGCCCCCACTGTGGCTACCTCTAGACCTGAACAGACAGGAGAAACAGGGGTATTACGTATCTCCTCTGGTGGGTTATTGGCACAAGTTAATAGAGCCTGTAGCGCAAGCGCCATCTGATCCATTCTGTGATCCATGGCTTCAAACCTAGGATCAGGAGCAGCCAGCTGACTGTTTGTACTTGCAGGATCCATTGGCCCTGTCGTAATGTCAGGATCGGGACAGGGATCCAACACGCAGAGTACAAACAGTAGCCAGATACGTATACCGGACCTTAGAATGGCCGGACTAACGTAAGTAGTACAGTATAGAATGGTCAAAGACAAGCCGAGGTCGAGGGTAACAGAAGACAGGTAAGCGAGAGACAAGCCGAATCAAGGGTAACAGAGATAAGCAGAGTAAGGTAAACAAGCCGGGTCAAAACCAAAAGGGATAATAGAATACACAAGCACTGAGTGACTAGAACAAGCTAGAACCACGACAGGGCAATGAGCTAATGAAAGAAGCTCTGTTAAATACCCTGTTCAGAGCAGTAACCACGCCTCCAAGGCGTCCTGATTGGTCCTGCAGCCATTGACTGACAGGTTGTTCCGGGGGAGTGTCCTGATGACTACTTCCTGCCTAGATGCTGTAAAAGGCAGTCACTCCCTCGCGGCCGGCCTAGCATGACCGGATAGACCGCGGGGAAGGGAGCCATCAGACCGTCTGGATGGAGGAACAGCTAAGTCTCTACCTCTTTCGGAGGTAGAGACCACAGGTACCCTGACAGTCTGCTAGATCACTAGTTACTCAGGGATCCCACATATTTTCAAATTTCTTTAGTAATCCCCTGATTCTGGCAGTCAAATTAATTATTCATGAGACAGGTGTACTTTATTTTAGCTGTGACCACTGGAATAGGGGACATGTCTGATTTAAGCCATGATTGGGCCAGAGCTCTTCTAGTAGCTAGACTAACCCTATGTATTAGCTTTTGTTTGTATTAGCTTGTGTTTCAGTGGTGAAGGGGATGATGCTAAATAAACCATACGTCTTAGTGGAAGCATCCCAAACTTTAAGTGAGTTAAGGATCGTTGGGCAGGTTGTGCATAGCATTATTCTATTCCCTATGGGTACCCACATAAAAAAATTGACAGAGTCGGCTTGGGAGAGGGACATAGGACCAGCCGAGGATCCTACAGACTGGGCCGATATATGGGAAGCCACGGCTTCCATATCCATATGCATGAATCACAAGGAACAGGCATATAAGACGCTAATGAGATGGTACGTCACCCCCCTAAAACTCAAACAGATGGGCAGGTCAGACAATGACCTATGCTGGAAAGGCTGTGGGCACAGAGGCACTTACATTCACATGTGGTGGGAATGCACCCACACAACACAACTATGGAACCAAATCGAAACCATGGTATCACAGATCCTCCACACTAACATACCACACGACCCATGGATATGGCTCCTATCGAAACCCATGGCCAACACACCCCAAAAGATCCCAAAACAAACTGATAGCCAAAATCGCACTTGCAACCAGGAGAGCCATCGCTGAAAAATGGGGAAGCCCAGACACACCCACAATGGACACAGTGAAAAGGAAAATTAAGGACACAATCAAAATGGACGAAATGTCCGCACTGGTTCACGACACGACTAAACATTTCAATAAAATTTGGGACCCATGGTTCTATGAATTCCCACTAACAACCTAAATCACCAACAAGCACCTACACAAGACAACATCTCATGAACACAAAAACCGCACACACCCTACGATCATAACCCTCCCAACCCCCCCCCCCCCGAACCCGGAGACTACCCACACACCCCCTTCATACCCCACACTCTTTCACCACCCAGGCTGTTTCACACTCCGGCACCAAAAGGTGAAAAAAATAAAGGACACTCATAACCAAGAGAAAGTAATACGCAGAGTACCCAGAGAACACACAAACACCCACTAACGCTTAACAGAGCAATAAGACACCTAAAACAAGCACACCACATTGCAAACAATGACGAAACAACCCCCAAACCACACCCACACCGACGCCATATCACAGACAACAACTCGCTCAGAACAGAAAAGCGCCTGACGCAGAGACACACTACAAGCCGACAAACCAGGACAACACAGACAAACACCCACCCCAACCCCCCCGAATTGAAGGAGCCCGAACCCCATCAGAACGACCCGACTACCTAAGTACACAAACATAAGGTGCACGACAGAAACACCACGAAACCACAGTGTACAAACAACGCTAACCCACGATCACAAAATTGTATCAGGATAGGGCAACCTCCCCCCCATCCTTCACTCTCCTGTACGCTACCCAAACCCCTAGACCAAGATGTATTATTTCAGAACAGAATATCGATATGTATTATCACGCCGATAACGAACAAAACCCATAGATACATGAACATTGCAACTGTGAAAATATACAAATCACTGAAACAACTCTATGTACATGCAATGAATATTTTTTGTCAAATGTATTCCCCCCGCTTCTTTTCTGTACCCCTCACCCCCAAACAAAATCTTTCAAAATAAAGAATTTATAAAAAAAATAAAAAAAAATTGACAGAGGTGTGCTCCCTTCAACAGCGATTCAAGATCTACTCATTTCCTTTCCTCCAAAGGAGTGTGCCACATTGAGCTAATTGTGCCGTTACATAGTAGAAATAAAGATGAGGTAGCCCCAGTCCTCTCCTCAATTTCATGCAGTAGAGAATATTTTGTGATATCCTATAATGTTTGTTCTGCCAAATGAACCAATTGCTTTTTTGTAGTGGTGCTAGATCAGTTTTGGTTATAGAAAGATGCAGGGCTTGAAACAAGAATAGGATACGTGATAGTATATTCCCTAAGAGCCACCATGGATTCCCCCGGGTTTGTTAAGGTCAAAAGTACTTTCTCCATAAGTGGATACAAAAAATGAATGGCCTCCAACTTTAATCCCCTGTATAAGAGAATTATATTTTCATCCTGAGAACATGGGCGTGTGCACGGGGTGTGCCGAGTGTGCCTGGGCACACCCTAATCCCTGCGGCACGCCTATGGATTGAGAACGGCAGGGGAGATCTCAGGATCTCCCCTGTCGGCTCATGCAGAGCCGGCGCTATCTGAGCGCCGGCTCTGCTCTAAGCCTCCATGGACGCCAGGCAGAGGATCTACACCTCCTAAGAAGGACAGGCAAAGAGGGTGATACCTCCCTGGAGGAAAAGGACAAGCAGAGGGTTCAATATCTACTTGAAATATGTTGCTGATCCTAATTATGAAGAATCCCAAGTTCGAGAGAGGTCACCCCTCTTCCCGTTATACCATGTATCAGTGATGGCAGCCATTTTGGCACTTTTGGTATCTGCATACCATAACATCATAATTTCCATGACGTTCACATACGTACATATTATATATTTTTCTTTCTTTGATATCCTATATGTCATATACAATAATATTTGCAAATAGAAAATATATATTAGAAAACAGGGAGAGAAAAAATAGTTTTGTTTTATAAACATTTCTACAGTAATGTGTAGCTAATGTAGCTACATAAAAATTAACTTTGAGTTACTGCATGTATTTTTATTCTACTCATATCAGTGTTATTTCAATTAAGTTTTAGTCAAAGGTTTTTAGACTAAAAAGCCTTTTTAGTTTTAGTCGTATTTTAGTCAACTGAATTGTTTTAGTTTTAGACGACTCAGTAGATTTTAGTCGGACAAATCTCCAGTAGAACTACTAAAATCTAATGGGTTTAGTTAAAGTCTCTTTCTTTGTCTTTGCCCCTTCCCCAGCCCCTCTGTGTCTCGTTGTCTCCTCCCAGCTCCTCTAGGTGTCTCTATCTGATCTGTCTTATTTGCCCCTTCCACAGCCCCTCTGTGCAGTGTTAATTTTGGTGGCAAATTTCAATTTTATTAATGACAAGGAGGCTCATATTAGGTATTCTCGTTCTATTTATTTCCCTCAGCAGCAAAGAATGAGAGAAAAAACTTTTAACTTAAAAACGTACAATACAATAAACTGCCTAGGGACAGGGCAGCCAATCAACAGAGAGTATATTCTATAAAAGTAACGGTCCAATCAGTGAACTTCCTCTTTCGTGCTGCTCTCTCAGACCAGCTAAGTATTTTGTGGATATTTTACCTGACTTTGTATGGCTTTTATTATCTGTGCCCTACTGGTTTGTATTGTTAAAGTTTTATTTTATGTTTGTCAGTGGCTGGGGTGCACCAACTCTCTGCTGTGTTGTGCAGACTGAGCCGCGGATCTCCCTCCCTGGGAACCGGCTCAGCCTGTCTCTCCTCAGTGCCTTCCCCCTCCCTTCTCTCTGTTCGAGAGCCGCGTACCGCTACCCGCTCCGCAGCTTTGCTGGGCTCCCCAGCAGAGACGGGGTTTGTTCCACCAGGAAGCAGGGTCAGCTTGCTGTCTGGGTGGTCCCACATTACCGCGGCGGTCGTCTGTTTGCCGTGTGGGACTCGCCTGGCGGCCATTGTGGGGAGCAGAGCCTGCCATTTCGGTGCACTTTTTGACAGAAAGAGCGCAGAGGAGGCGATTACT
Source organism: Pelobates fuscus (assembly GCF_036172605.1). Taxonomy (NCBI): domain Eukaryota; kingdom Metazoa; phylum Chordata; class Amphibia; order Anura; family Pelobatidae; genus Pelobates; species Pelobates fuscus. Next base: position 113,836,132 of record NC_086323.1, read on the forward strand.
TACCAGTGGCCTGACTTCAGCTCCTGTGATTATCCCACAACGGTGGCTCCATCTGTTCTCCAGTGCACCCCACATTGATCTCTGCTTCAGATTTTCTGTTCAAGGTTACTCAACCCTTTCCTTAGGTTCTGTTAGGTATAGGGGCTGCCCCATACAGCATGTATTTTGAGTTTCTTGTACTGGGGTTGGGGTACTTCTACCTTCCTAGTGTTTTATATGGCTACTCTGCCGAATCACCACCACAGAGTAGTGACTGCTGCCCTGAGTTTCACTATTGTCTCATTCAACTTCTGGTTTTAGCGTTAACCATGCAGGCACAAGGCGATGAGATGGAAGGCCCTTTCACTAGCCCCATTATTACACTTCCACCTATAGGGGGCGAGGAAGGGGTTATGCACTCAGAAGAGTTCCAGGCTCTCCTGGACTCCACCATGGCAGTTTCCATCCAGCAGGCCCTTGCATCCGCCATGGGGGCTATGTCCTCCTCTATTTCCCAGACCCTGGCCCAAGCCTTGTTTATACCCCAGGGGTCGCCTACTACTATGGCCATGGCAGATAAGTCGGCGTCAACGGCCTGCAAAGCCACAACCAAGACAAAACGTGTCTCCCATCACTTGATGAATCAGGCCTTGCCTGAATTGACTGACACGCTTGATGCAGTCCCAGATGATTCGATACCAAAAGCGACCAGAAAATGGAAACTGTCAGGGGCCCAAGAGGAAGGGTCGGACAGTGACCAGAGTGAGGGGTCCGGGTCAGAAAATATTGATTATTCCTCCTATTAGGAGGTGGATTTGGAGGTTGAAGAACTCCGGGATGTGATCCCTACCCTAGGCGATGCCCAGTATCTAGTGCTTAGGATGCACCCCCTTATCTAAAGACGGGTGTAGTAAACTGCGGGCAGAATGCCCACGCCCTTTGGTACCTTATGCAGCCTGTAAGACCCCTGAGGTGAACCCGCAAATCATACAATTCTTGACTAAAACGGGTTGAAAACAGAGGAAGCGACTGGAGTTCTCCCTGCATAGCTGTCAGGACAAGATCCTGGACACGCTAGGACCGGGAGCGAAGCTCTATGAGCTCCTTGAGTCCACCAAGGAAGCAGAGACATCGCTCAATTTTGATGAGGCCATTGGATGGGTACAAAGGCTAATCTGACTTCTCGGTAATGCCAACACTGTTTTGTCGACAGAACGGTGCAATGCCATTCTGATCAAGATAGAGCGCAAATTAATGGATATGGCAACTAAGGAGCCGGGCCCTTCGGCCAAGGGATTGCTCTCGGGGAGAGTCATTTATTATAATTTAATTATTTATATACCGCCATCACATTCTGTAGCGCTGTATCAAAGACCTTGGCTCATTTGTTAAGACATTTACAGTCTTGGACAAGGTGCAGGCTAACATTAAGCGGGTCTTTAACCCTCGGGTTTTCACCAGGGCCAGGAGATCAAGGAGGCCTACATAGGGTCAATAGAGGTTCCTTCAATGCACATAAGGCCTTTCAGGACACCAAGCAATCGCCCTTCTTCCCATCACGCGGAAGATCCTGGTGGTCGGGTTATCAACTTACAGACCCTGAATACTTTCATCAGGTACCAGTAGGGATGCACTGAAATTTCTGTTGTAGGAAGAACACTATGGGACAGGGAGGGGGGGAAAGAACATTATGGGACAGGGGAGGGGGGAAAGAACACTATGGGACAGGGGAGGGGGGAAAGAACACTATGGGACAGGGAAGGGGGGAAAGAACACTATGGGGCTGGAAAGGAGGGAGGAAAGAACACTAAAAAAGAGGTGGGGGAGAGAGGAACATTAAGCGGGGTGGGGGTCACTAAAAGAGAAGGGAGAAGGGAAGTTTTTCATATTAGATTAATTCAATTCATTAAAAAGTCTAATATTAATAAAATGATAGGGAAAAACTTTTTTTAAATCATTTGGGGAAAAGTCATTTTCGGTTTTGCTTTTGGTTTTCGGCCAAGGGCATCCTGAATTTTCAGTTTCGGCCCAGAATTTTCAATTTGGTGCATCTCTAGGTACCAGCATTTCAAAATGGAGGGCATTTCCTTCCCAAGGGATTGTCTTTCAATATTACTCGTAGGACGAAGTGTTCTACTAAATCTGTGCTTTATCCAGGATTTCCGGTTAAGCCTGCATTGTGCCCAGTTTTGTGTGTAAAATCCTATTTGGAACGAACATGCTCCATTTGTCCCGATGGACATCACCAGCTCTTCATTTCATTTCAGAGACCGCATCTCCCAGTATCTACCATTTCACTGGCTCGTTGGATACGTGACGTAATGGCACTGGCGGGAGTGGATACATTGTTGCACAAAATGTTGAAGAAGTGGAGCGCTGAATTATTGATTGGAAAGGAAGGGTATACAAATAGGGAACCTAACAACCTATTAGAAAAATATATAACATTCATGTCCAGGTTTTAATACTGCCATTGAGACAGCTTATTCCTATCTTATAATGTCCCAATTAAACATTCATTCATGTCCAGGTTTTAATACCGCCATTGAGACAGCTTATTCCTATCTTATAATGTCCCAATTAAACATCAAAAAGAAGACAAGGTCCCTTTAATAAATATATATGGTAAAACATTCTATCCCACTATGTCCTAATTAAATATTAAAATGAGGACAAGGTCCCTTTAAGAAATGTATGTGGTAAGATAGTGGGAAAGTCCTATATTAACATAGTACCAGTCAGTACTAATTTTAACTAGTAGTTTAGGCACTCTACCCTGCAAATGAAAATGATTGCAGTATTAGATGAAATATATAAATATATAAGTACTATCTGTATCAAAATCCGTTTTTCAATTTGTCCATCTAATTACTTCCCTCTTAGATAGGTATGAACATTATGTGAACTGTTACACATTATTGAAATTGACTTTTCTTCCGTAAATGTATCAATGCAATAAGCATCTGAGTAAATGACAGTTACGTTTAAAACTGATATTCAGCGGGAGTTACTATGGTTACAAATAGCAACAAGAATTGTAACATAATACTTAAAGATTAAGAATGAGAACTTGAAAATACATGCCAGTATCATGATAATGTAACAATATTAAATGTAAAATGTATGTAAGACAACTAATAATGTGTGCTTACCGATGTGTGAAAATTGGATGAAAATACGTTACTATGGGGGCGGAGCCGGACAAGCATCCTGACCGGACGCACTTTACAGGAGCTCCCGCCGAGCAGACCTAAACTCGACGAAAAACCCGAGAAAACCCGCTGAAATTCTGCCGCAAATCAGTCTACCGGCTAGAGGAAGCTCTCCTGTAGGTGCCGATACCAAACTCGACACCAGTCTCGTCCGGGAACCGCGGCAACGGTATGAGGCCTAGCAACAGCACGGGGGAAGGACGGCCGCCTTCCCGCCAGATGCTGAAAGCAACCCCAGAGCGTGGAACATGCACCCCCCCCCCTATGGACCGGTGGGGGATATCCCGGTCCCCATTAAAGGGAGAGTCCCAAACCCTGCACCAAGCGACAGGTACAAAGACCCCTCGAAGATACGCAGCGGCAGGGACACCCAAAATGGCGGAGCATTATCAGCCAATGCCACCTAATAAGCCCCGAAAACAATCTGGTGCCTCACACACAGGTGAACAGGCAAAAGACCCCATTACTATTATCTTTGACCGCTTCTGGGTCATGCTGGAAGCACGCCTGCGGGCGGGAAAGCCGCACCGAATCTCCCACACTATTACCAGAGCCGATGGCGGAAGGGTATGTGAGGGCCCACTTCAGGGCAGCGCAAACAACCAAGCTCCCGACACTCAAGTTACATGCCCTACCGGGCTGAGAGCAACAAGGGGCAAGCCCCAGAGGTGCCGGCCACACAAGGGGGGAAAAGCAAAGCGAAGACCCAAGCAACCAGGCAAAACTCCCTGCAACACCCCGAAAGGGTCGAGCCTGGACCACACCGGTCTCCAGGCCCGTGGCCTACACGCACCAGCCCTCATGCAACCCCGGGGCAGAAGGGGTCCCCCGCCCCCGATGCATCGCGGCAACACACAGCCGGGACAGCACCCAGACGTACGATCCACACCAGGGAGCCAACGAACGACTGGCACCCACAAGGCCCGCAGCAACAGAGTCCGAATATCGGCACACGCTACGGAAGAGAGAGCCTTAGCATACCAGGCCAGTACAGACGTCCGTCAGCAAGGTCTTAACCAGCAGAGATATCAGAACCTTCCCACACCGCACCTGACAGCACTGGCCCAGATTCAGAACCAACGCTTGTGGGGGACCAGCACCAGGGTGAGAGGAGACAATGGGTCGGCAAGCGCTAAAGACTACCTACTGAAACACAATAGTGGCATCGGATGACGGCAAACAGGCCCACCGCTGCGGCCGCTAGCCGTGCAATACAGGACTGAAACCCCAGTGCAACACCTAACCTTTTATAATTAACTCGATAGACTTATAATTAACTCGATAGCCAATTTGGCCTTTAATGCAACGAACAGTTCATTAGCTACACTGTAGAAGGTTAAAATCAGTTCAATTTTATTTTTATTTTTATTTTGATTCGTACAAAGCTTTTGATATATACATCTGACCAAAATTTTTATTTTAATGCTAGACATGTCGAAGCCAAGCCTACTCAGTGCCATGCCTGTTTAGTAATGTCATATAATTGCATACCGTAAACCACTGGTTACCTGTCAGGTTCATCTTACTTCTTTATTAAACTGCAGACTCGCACAGTTGCTAACAAAATACAAATGTTACCGTTAACCATCCTTAAAACTGCAATGCCATAGATGTGACGTAACATTTAACTTACTTGTAAACGCAATTACATTAGGCAACTTTTAGACTTGTATAGCCCAGCGGGTAACACAATGCTACAACCACTTGTTATGTTGGACCGTAATTTAAAGTATGCCTAGACCTGTTTTAAAAATATAAAATATACTAATGGCGACGACACCACTAGCAATGATACTACTGTCCTTCCAGCGAGGTCACAGCCCAACCAGTTCACCGAACTGTCATTGTCTAGCTTGCTTATCCTGTAATGATGACACTTTTGGTAGTGTTGCTGCTAGTAATAGTGCTACTGTTCCGCCAACGAGGTCACACTCAATTTCGTTCAGCACACCTTCATTGTTTTATTTGCTTAATTTGTTTAACCTGTAAGGACAACTCTACTGTTAAACTTTAAAAAAAGAAAAAAGAGGCTGCTACTCTTGGGAATACATGCAACTATTGTGTACACTTATGCAAACTGTATGTTTTACACGCATTAACCCATCATTTTATTTTCTGTACTGAACCATCATATGCCTCAATAAAAACAAAGATTGACAAAAAAAAAAAAAAAAAAAGAAAATACGTTACTATATAAGCGGCAACTGCCCGACAGTCCACATCCATTGAAAAAGCCGCTGTGCCGGAGAAACGCGTCTGGAAGGACTGAGGGCTGATCACTGCAAGTCAGCATCTAGGGCACACTTACCTATTGTATCCAGCAAGGCAACATCAAGCTGCTGATCCGGGACGCCGTGAGCAATACAAGGTCTGCCTTAACATGCACTTTGCAAATCAGCCGATAGACAAATGCCAATGAAGTTTTTTTCTGTCATTATTTTATGAAAACCTTTTACTTGAGCTTTTAGAAATTGATTTCAGCAAAGAGCTAAATAAAGCAAGTTTTATTTTTAAAATTAATTTTGACTACTTCTTAAGCATTACAATAATACAGAGTTTTACTAATTATATTTTTTTCTCTGCATAATTGTTTATTTTTTTTTTTTTTTTATATATTCAACTCTATTGTGGAGTGTTGCTACCGAAGAGAATACCTGGGATAAAGAAATTTGCACAGACCAAAATTGGACTTTATTATTTAGTCTGTTGCATCTAATACATAAGATCTATAATTGATTCTATTGTTTGCTATTTGTGACAGATTAGTGTGACTATCAAGGAAAGATAGGTTCATCCACATTACTGTAGTAATAGAGACTGCAGTTAAAGGTTAAGGGTATAACCTGTTTCCATTGTGGGAGTGGATACATCCCTGTTTTCGGCACTCTGTCAGGGGTGCCATGGCTTCCAAAGCTTCTGTCGTGGGTTGCAGACTGGAGGGCATTATGAAAGCTGCAGACTGGTCTAAAGACTCTACATTTCGTCATTTCTATTTCCATCCAATTGAGCATATTTCCTCTCGGGTGATGGCTCAGCTTTGAACCTGCATAATATGATGTAAAGTTACGATTTTAATAATGACACGGAGGCGAGTATTATTCCCACCCACCCCCACCGGGGTGTTTTCGGATACTTAAAGGTAAGTGTGAGTAAGTATATATCTTAGAATGGATTGTGTTTATTATAGCTTGGTTGTGGAATACTGGCTTATACAGGACATGGTTGTTTATGTGACACACAGTCTTAGAAACGAATATTACCATCTATTTTTCTCTCTCAACAGTTTGACTTTTCTGGATGGTTCCCGGATCGTGACTGGATGAAGTTATTGGTTTAGTTCATGATATCCTGGTCTTCGGTTACGGAACCCAAGAAAGAGGAAGTTCACTGATTGGACCGTTACTTTTATAGAATATACTCTCTGTTGATTGGCTGCCCTGTCCCTAGGCAGTTTATTGTATTGTACGTTTTTAACCCCTTCAGGACGGAGTCAATAGTGCACGTTCTGATCAAAACAAAATGTAAACAAAAACTGGAATTTGCGCTATATGTCTGTTCAACCGTAGTTCCCCTCTTTCAAATTATATGCACCCACACTTATTATATATAATTTTGTTCAGGAGAAACAGGGCTTTAATCTATCATTAACTATTCATATATGGAACATAATTTATTATGAATAAAATTAAAAAAAAGGTGAGAAAATAAGATTTTTTTTTAAATTTGTATTTCCGTCTGCCATTTTAGCTGTGAATGTCATAATACTGTTAGGTTTTACTGCAAAAAAATGCGCATATTTGTAATCAGCGATGTCTCACGAGTACAACAGTACCCCCCATTAACAGGTTTTATGGTGTTTTGGAAAGTTACAGGGTCAAATATAGAACGTTCCATTTTCAAATTGAAATTTTCCAGATTAGTAATGTTACCTTTGAGACGGTGTGGTAGCCCAGGAAAGAGAATTACCCCCATAATGGCATACCATTTGAAAAATTAGACAAGCCAAGGTATTGAAAGTGGGGTATGATTAGTCTTTTTTAGTAGCCACTTAGTCACAAACACTGGCCAAAATTAGCGTTCATATTTGTTTTTGTGTGAAAAAAGCAAAAAACTAATATTTGGCCAGTGTTTGTGACTAAGTGGCTACTAAGAAAGACTGGACATACCCCACTTGCAATACCTCGGGTTGTCTACTTTTGCAAATGGTATGCCATCATGGGGGTAATTCTCATTCCTGGGCTACCATACGCTCTCAAAGGCAACATAACCAATCTGGCAAATTTCAATGTGAAAAAAATGAAATGCAAGCCTTATATGTGACTCTCTAACTTTCCAAAACACCATAAAACCTGTACATGGGGGGGTACTGTTATTCTCGGGAGACTTCACTAAACACAAATATTAGTGTTTTAAAACCGTAAAACATATTACAACAATAATATAGACCATAAAAGTGCCGTTCGCTTGTAAAAAATGTGAAAAACGTCACTTTTACTTAAAATATCATTGTTGTAATACAATTTACCAGTTTGAAACACTAATATTTGAGTTCAGTGAAGTCTCCCGAGTAAAACAGTACCCCCTATGTACAGGTTTTATGGTGTCTTGGAGAGTTACAGGGTCAAATATAGTGCTTGCGAATTTAATTCTCTGCACTTTCTCCCTGTGTTGTCAGGCATGTCAATCAAATTTTAATTAATCAAATCACATAATTACGTTAAAAGATTATTTAAATATACACGTAGAATTTTAATATATATGCATTTATGCATTTATAGGTATTTAAATTCTACGTGTATACTAATGTAATCTTTTCTGTAATTATATGTATTTATCTATATATATATATTTGCGGTTATTTGTATTTTATACAACGATAGATATATATAGAATGTCATTCGAAGTGTATTTTGTTACCGATATATATATATTAATAACAAAATACAGTTAGAATGAAATTACATATGCATATATAATTTATATTAAATTTTGTTTCAATATTTTATTTATTTATTTTATTATTTTATTTATTTATTATTTTAATTATACGTATTTATATATAATATATATATGTACATCTATTATATATATAATATATATACATATTATATATATGTAACGTCATTCTAAGTGTATTTTAATATTAATTTATATACTTATATTAATATTAAAATACACGTTGCATGACGTTACATATATATAATATGTATATATATTATATATATAATATATATACATATTATATATATATTAAAATATATTTAATTTATTTTTAAACATGTTTATTTTATTTTTTTTACACCTCCTACCAGCAGGGGGACTGTCTGATTTTTCAAACAGTCCCCCTGCTGGCAGATCCATAGCCAGCTATAGGGGGCCATGTGATCGCTCTTTGAGAGCGATCACATGGCCCCCGGGGGCCTCATTTGCCGGAGGGGGGCTGCCTGGGCTCTCAGGCAGCCCCCCAGAAGAGGATCGCGGCGGAGGTGAGTAGTTGCTGGCTCCTGGGGGCTTAAACCGTTACGGCGTTCCATGCCGCCGCAACGGCTTTAAAGCCCATTTAAAGCGCAACGGCATGGAACGCCGTAACGGCGTTAAGGGGTTAAGTTAAAAGTTTTTTCTCTCATTCTTTGCTGCTGAGGGAAATAAATAGAAAGAGAATGCATAATATGAGCCTCCGTGTCATTAATAAAATCATGACTTTATGTCATGCTAATAGATAAAATCTGGGAATTTAGTTTTAGTCATAGTCTTTTGACTAAAGTGTTAGTCGTCTGAATTGTTTTAGTTCTAGTCGACTAAATCTCAAATTTAAGTCGACTAAAATTTTACTAAATTAACACTGCTTCATATAGAGGTCAACTGCTGATATAGTGCTAGCTAGATCATTGTCAAATGTTTTTGGAGTGAGTTTTTTTTTTTAAACGGCACTAGCAAGGCTGCTTATGTATTTGTCAGCTTTTTCTTTCTTTGTTCACTCTATAGCACTAAGGAAAGTTTAAAACACACATGTTAAGACTATTACAGAATAAAAATCCAAACAATCAATCTGCAACAGGAATTAGTAAAAACTTCAGAACTGAAGAGTTATTTTAGATTGGAAAACACACAGGTGAGAAGTTGTGAAAACTCCACATGAACAGTGTGGTCCAAAAGCTATACAAATACATGGTGTCTTTTAATGTTTTGCATTTGTGAAGACACATTCCTACAAGGAATTTGTAAAGCCTTTATAGAAAATTCCTTTAACTATTAAAATGTTTAGTGCATGTACATTTAAAGAACACCTACTAATCTCCAGAGCTGAAGAAAAAAAAAAAAAAGGCTTCCATAAATATAGCAAAATCCCTGGTGTATTCACATAAATTGATGGAGCCCCAGACAACTTGAAAGAACCTAAGGCTGATGCAAACATGTCTGCTGGGAATCTTGTACGTGACTTAACAGAGAATCTGTAACATGTACTAGCTGTAGAACTCATGAAGTATATATACATATATTCTAACTAGGGAGTACATAAAAATATACATGACTGCTGACTTCTTCGATCACCAAATCCCGTTACCCTTCCATTCCCAATAAGTTACGCAACACCATGTTAAGTGGGTAAGGGCAACGGCCGCAACTTTATTTAAATCAGCATAACCAAATACTGTCAGCTTCTGCTTTTACCCAGCAGACAGGTACACTTTAAACTTCTTCCAGAGCCTCTTGAGCCTGTCCTTCGTCATCATCAACCAAATTCAGACTGCGACTCCCCAAGCCCGTCCAGGCATTATTCATTTACCAAACTTGCTGGCGCAGGAAGCCCGCCACCTCAGACCCCCAACCCAACTAGAGGGAGGTGGGATGCGTCCCCCAAAGTCAGCGCCTGTGTACTTATTGATTGTAACCCATATTAAATGTATCCAAAATGACATGAGTAAGATGTACCAAATCAGTACGCATAGAATTATGGATATCTCCTTCTAGTTCAACATGAGGAATCACCAATCCACCCAAGCATTGTACGAATCATGATATTGTCATGTTGAAGCGACATCCACCTCACTATACCCTTTTTTACGTTGCGCTCTCTTGACCTAGGTAATTTCCACCAGCGGGGATCAGCAGAAGCAGCAGTATAACGGAGTCCGTCACATATCGCCGGAGCGATCACTCCAGATAAAACTGCTGCCAGCGCAACGCCCTGATCCCACACCACCTAACACTGACCTGGTGATGAGTAATCCCAAGATCCTGGTCATACAACCTCTGGTCTACCTGACAAGCTGCCCAATAAATAAAAGAATGCCCAAGGATCCAAACATATAGAGAATATCTAGCAATAAAGAAATAAACCGAACATTAACCATAACCAGGCACCTATAAAAGCACCTTTAAAAGGGCGAACATACAATCGAAAAACCTGCTCGATTCCCACCGACCCAGCAGCCAAATGGAAGAGTCTGGCAGACCTAACCTGCTTGCCTGCAAAGTCAGACCGATGTGGAATTAATGAGTTGAATAACAATTATCATCCACTCCTAACGAGCGCAATACAGTATCATCTACTCCTAACGAGCGCAGCACCAACATAAACACTCTAGTGAATGAATAAGAACCCATATGCATGCACTGGAACGAATCTCCAAATTATGGTCGCTCTAATCCTAATCACTCTACCACTACCTGCTTGATCAGTTTTAGATCGTCAAATTAGAAATTCCACTTTTTTTTTAAACTAAAGAACCTCTTCCTAAAAAGGGGTGACTGAGCTCTAGAACACCCCCAATCTGCCGACCCATAGAGTTGCACACACAGAAAAGGTCACCCGAAACAGAATTGCCTCCATTGGGGAAACATAAATAGCAGGCAGGATCCCACTTATGTCTTCCAGCAAGTGCACAAATACAGGATGCCTAATGACCACCATCAGTTTATGTCTCCAACAGTGCACTACCCGCTGAACCACAAATGCTTTAGTCACATCTTCCCCTCACATGAAGTGCATTAAGATTAAAAGAGCTGACATACCCTGTTCCACTGACACGGATGTCCCTTGATGCCACAAGTCCAAAAGAAAGGCTAAGTGGATAACAACCTACTTTCTGGAGACCAACCAAATTGATCCCACACCATCAGGTATTGTCACGGTAATATACCCCAACACGCAGGAATAGTTCACAGTCAAGAGACAAGAAACAGTGTTCGTCTTACCGGACCTTAGAATGGCCGGACTAGGACGAGAGAAAGACAGAGTCAGAACAAGCCGAGGTCAAGGGAACTGAGAGACAGCGTAACGTAGAACAAGCCGAGGACTGGTACACAGAGGACAAAACAGCGGATAAGCAAGCAAGGATAAGGAGAGAGCGGAGTCAGGAACAAAGCCAAGGTCAAGCACCAAAAAACCAACTGAACGATACAAGCACTAAAGGGAACTGGACAGAAACCACGATAGGGCAAAGAGCAAGGGAAACAGGTGAGTATAAATACCCTTAAGGTTCACTTTGATTGGCCCCTGTCATATCCACGCCCCCAAAACGTGAGTGTATGGGGAATGTGGCCTGACAGGGGCCAATGGGAGACTGATTCTAATTTAGTCTCCCACTGTCCCTTTAAGAGCGCGCCCGAGACGCGCGGCGCGCTCTTAGTGTCGGGCGGGACATGTGACAGCTTCTCGCGGTCACTGCCCGCCTGACTGATCCCATCGTAGGCTGAGCCGCGCGCGGCTCGTGCAGGAGCAGGACCGCGCGCGGCGAGAAGGGAGGACCCCGGCCGGCCCCTGGAGAGGGTAAGTACCGCTACAGTACCCCCCCCTGAAGACACGCCCACCGGGCGGGGAGGAGCAGGCCTGGCAGGAAAACGAGCGTGGAAAGAACGCACAAGGCGAGGAGCGTGAACAGCGTCAGCGGAAATCCAACTGCGTTCCTCAGGCCCATAGCCCTTCCAATGCACCAGATATTGGAGGCGACCCCGAAGCAAGCGAGAGTCAATTACAGCCGCCACTTCAAACTCCTCATGGCCCTCCACCGAAACCGGAGGAGGAGGGGGAACATGCCGAGTAAAACGGTTGCACAGGAGGGGTTTTAACAAGGAGGTATGAAACACGTTAGGAATGCGTAAATTTTTTGGAAGATCCAATGCATACGAGACAGGATTAACCACATGCAAGATACGAAAAGGACCAATAAAACGAGGGGCCAACTTCATAGAAGGCACACGAAGACGAATATTGCGAGTAGAAAGCCAAACCCGGTCTCCCACAGCATAGGATGGAGCCGCCCTGCGATGCTTGTCAGCGTGAACCTTCTGGCGAGCAGCTGAGGCCACCAAAGAACACTGAACCTGCTCCCAAGTATTACGTAGACTAGCCAAATGTTCGTCCAGAGCTGGCATGCCCTGTAAGGAGAATGCAGCTGGAAGAACCACGGGATGCCGGCCATAAACAACGTAAAAAGGGCTGTTACCGGAGGATTCATGAGCAGCATTATTACGAGCAAACTCAGCCCAAGGAAGCAGGTCAGCCCAATTGTTCTGATGGTGGGACACGAAACAGCGAAGATACTGCTCCAGAGATTGGTTGGCACGTTCAGCAGCTCCATTAGACTGGGGGTGGTAGGCTGAAGAAAACGAGAGGGAGATACCCATCTCTGCACAAAACGCTCTCCAGAATCTGGAAATAAACTGGCTACCCCTATCGGACACGATCGAAGTGGGAATACCATGCAACCGAAACACCTCCCCGGCAAAGATAGAGGCAAGTTCCTTGGATGATGGCAATTTGAGAAGAGACACAAAATGAGCCATCTTAGAAAAACGATCCACAATCATCAGGATGACAGTTTTACCATTAGAGGGAGGTAATTCAACAATAAAATCCATGGATATATTGGACCATGGCCTCTCGGGTATGGGCAACGGATGCAACAACCCACAAGGAACTCTGTGGGAGGACTTCATACTGGCACAAGTGCTACAGGCATTAACGTAATCGGTGACGTCCTTGCGCAAGGAAGCCCACCAGAAATATCTAGAAACTGCTGAGACTGTCTTAGAAATACCAGGGTGTCCAGCAGTTCTAGTGTCATGATATAATGACAAGATGTCTCGTCTCTCTGGTATATCAACGAATAGCTTATCAGCAGGCCTCTCCTCAGGAGCCAAGTTTTGTTTAGCCTGAATAGTTTGTAAGAGAGAAGACGAAATAGAAAGAACAGTAGTCGCTATTATTCTGTCAGGCGGAATGACAGGGGTAACATCGACCTCGAGTTTGTCAGTAGTTTCGAATTGTCTGGACAGAGCGTCAGCTTTAGTATTACGATCACCCGGTCTGTAAGTGATTATGTAATTAAAACGAGACAAAAAGAGAGACCACCTGGCCTGCCTAGAAGACAATCTTTTTGCTTCACTAAGGTATGAGAGGTTTTTGTGATCCGTTAAAATGAGGATAGGATCCCTGGTACCCTCTAGCAGATGTCTCCATTCCTTGAGCGCCAAAATGATAGCAAGGAGTTCACGATTGCCTACATCATAATTCCTCTCTGCTTTGGACATCTGTCTGGAAAAGAAGCCACAAGGGTGTAACGGCTTTTCAGGTGAATCTCTTTGAGACAAGATAGCACCTACCCCTATCTCAGAAGCATCAACCTCAAGAATAAAGGGCAGTGAAGGGACAGGATGCTGTAAAACAGGAGCAGAGGCAAATGTAGCTTTCAAGAATTCAAAGGCCTCGAGTGCTTCTGGTTTCCAGACATGAGTATTACCATCCTTCTTGGTCATTCTGGTTATAGGCGCTACAATGGCAGAAAATCCTTTAATAAAACGCCTATAATAATTAGAGAACCCCAGAAAACGCTGAATGGCTTTCAAACCCTGGGGCAGAGGCCATTCCATAATGGCAGACAGTTTCTTGGGATCCATACGAAAACCCTTGGCAGAGATTATATAACCCAAGAATTGGACTTCAGATTGATCAAATGAACATTTTTCGAGTTTGCAATAGAGACCGTTAACCAGAAGAGTTCTCAACACTAATTTAACATGCATGTGATGAGTCTGTAAATCATTAGAATAAATTAATATGTCGTCCAAGTATACTATAACGAATGTATGTATAAATTGACGTAGGACATCATTAATAAATTCTTGAAAAACTGCTGGGGCGTTACAAAGACCAAAGGGCATCACAGTGTACTCGTAGTGGCCACTCCTGGTATTGAAAGCAGTCTTCCACTCGTGATCCTTTTTGATACGTATGAGGTTGTAAGCACCCCTAAGGTCCAATTTAGTAAAAACTGTGGCCTGTTTAAGCCTATCAAAAAGTTCTGTGATCAAAGGTATGGGGTACGCATTTTTGACGGTGATTTTATTAAGGCCCCTATAGTCAATACAAGGCCTTAATTCGCCATCTTTCTTAGACACAAAGAAGAACCCAGCCCCTGCCGGGGAAGAGGATCTTCTTATAAATCCCTTCTCTAGAGATTCCTTGATATATTCCTCCATAACCAGATTCTCCTGAGGAGATAAAGGATATATTCTCCCTTTGGGAGGCATCGTACCAGGTAATAAATTAATTGCACAATCGTAAGGCCTGTGAGGTGGCAATCTTTCAGCCTCCCTTTTATCAAAAACAGATTTAAGAGACAGGTACTGAGAGGGTATGACCGTAGGCACGGGAGGAATATGAGTAGAATTCAAAGGGGTGACTTTAACAACACAAGACTCTTGGCAAGAATCACTCCAAGAAACTACTTGTCCTGACTCCCAATCAATGGTGGGATTATGAGTACGTAACCAAGGATACCCTAACACGAGGTGAGAGGAAGGAGAAGTAATGATCTGAAACCGAATGGTCTCAGAGTGTAACACCCCTGTAGACATATGTAGGGGAACAGTCTCATGTGTGATAATTGGAGAGCATAATGGTCTACCATCTATGGCCTCAACGGCCAAGGGTGTCTCCTTCTCTCTGGTGGGTATGTTATTCTCCTTGACAAAACTGGAATCAATAAAGTTTTCGGCCGCTCCGGAATCAACCAGGGCTAGTATATTCCCTGCTATGCAGTCACTATCAAGGTGCAGGGAAACAGGAAGAAGTAACTTATTAAGAGGCAAATGTGAGGACTGTGATGTCACACCCAAGGCCAGTCCTCTATACGGTCTTAGGTGCGATAGTTTCCCGGACGCACGGGACATTCTTGTCTCATATGACCCCTCCTACCACAATAAAGACAAAGTCCCTCCTTTCTCCTATAAAGCTTTTCAGCGTCGGTAAGTTTAGCAACCCCTAACTGCATAGGTTCCTCCTCAGAACCTTTAGATCCCTCGGGAGTCTCAGCTCTAGGGGAGTTAAAGGGAACAAAATGTCTATTTCTGGACCTGGTATATAACCTGTCACGGATCCTGTTATCTATATCGATAAGATAGTCAATCAGGTCCTCCAGGGGTACAGGGAGGTCCTTAGCTGCTACCTCATCTAAGATAGTATCAGACAGACCTTCCATAAAGGCAGTAGTAAGGCCATTATTAGTCCAATCTACCTGTGAGGCAAGGGTCCGGAACTGAATAGCATAATCGGCTACAGATTTAGATCCTTGCTTTATTCTCATTAATGCCCTGGCGGCATTTTTTGACCTTTTAGTCGTGTCAAATGTTCTACGGAACGCTGTGAGGAAGCTATTGAAGTCGTGTACCATAGGCCCATTAGCCTCCCAAATAGGATTTGCCCATTCTAGTGCCTTATCCGTAAGCTGGTGCATAAGAAAACCCACCTTAGATCTGTCAGTGGGAAATGAACGTGGGTACATTTCGAAGTGGAATTCCACTTGATTAAGGAATCCCCTACATGTCTTAGCGTCCCCTCCATACCTAGGTGGCGGGGTTAGATGTGCAGAAGCATTAGACATATTAGCTGTGTCCGGTATAGGATTTACAGGAGGCGTAGGTACAGGTACCGGAACAGATCTGGATAACAGTGTCTGGATGGCTTGAGCCATTTGATCCATACGGTGATCCTGTTCTGCAAATCTAGCCTCATGAGTGGCCATCTGTTGACCTAAACCTGCGGGGTCCATGGCCCTATCGTAATGTCACGGTAATATACCCCAACACGCAGGAATAGTTCACAGTCAAGAGACAAGAAACAGTGTTCGTCTTACCGGACCTTAGAATGGCCGGACTAGGACGAGAGAAAGACAGAGTCAGAACAAGCCGAGGTCAAGGGAACTGAGAGACAGCGTAACGTAGAACAAGCCGAGGACTGGTACACAGAGGACAAAACAGCGGATAAGCAAGCAAGGATAAGGAGAGAGCGGAGTCAGGAACAAAGCCAAGGTCAAGCACCAAAAAACCAACTGAACGATACAAGCACTAAAGGGAACTGGACAGAAACCACGATAGGGCAAAGAGCAAGGGAAACAGGTGAGTATAAATACCCTTAAGGTTCACTTTGATTGGCCCCTGTCATATCCACGCCCCCAAAACGTGAGTGTATGGGGAATGTGGCCTGACAGGGGCCAATGGGAGACTGATTCTAATTTAGTCTCCCACTGTCCCTTTAAGAGCGCGCCCGAGACGCGCGGCGCGCTCTTAGTGTCGGGCGGGACATGTGACCGCTTCTCGCGGTCACTGCCCGCCTGACTGATCCCATCGTAGGCTGAGCCGCGCGCGGCTCGTGCAGGAGCAGGACCGCGCGCGGCGAGAAGGGAGGACCCCGGCCGGCCCCTGGAGAGGGTAAGTACCGCTACAGGTATGCTGCCCAAGACTTAGAAGACAGGGACCTCTCAATCAAGTCAGTCGAGTTCTGAAACTGAGGTTCCAGAAGCATTCAGGGACCTTCACAAGCCTCTGCCTCTTGAGTCACCTCCTCAAATTCATACTGGAAGCGAGAAAGAGAGTCGGCAATACATTAGACACACCTGGCACCAGCACCCAAACCAAATATTAAATTCCAAGCAATGCAGAACGAACCGTCGCAATAAGGCCAACCCCGGAAGAGAACCCAAAGATAACTGGTTAAAAACATGAACCATACTAAGGTTATCTGTACGGAAAAGAACCCGCTTTTTTGCCGAAGCTGAGACCCAGAGTTTGGACGATACTACAATCGGGAATAGCACCAAAAAGGAATCTGACCACTCCAATGGCCCGCACATTATAGCCCTCAGAAAAAAGCACCAAAACCAACTGAGCTGCAGCCTCCGTGAACAGCTCAAAGGCCAAGTTAGACACTGTTTAACCCCTTAAGGACCAAACTTCTGGAATAAAAGGGAATCATGACATGTCACACATGTCATGTGTCCTTAAGGGGTTAACTGCGCCAAAATTTCTGACCATTGTAACTCACGTGGAACAAAACTCCAAACTCCCAAATGAGGAGTAAAGTTTAAAGGTAGATGAATACCAACCACAGCCAAGGAAAGTCAATGACTGAAAGCACGCCCCATGGGCATGACTTCCAGCCCTGTAGGGATTACAGAATTCAAATAGCCCAATAGGGAGCCACTTGAACCTGATCCTCTAGAGATGACGACCTGAAGCTTGGTCTCCGGCAAGTAATACACTCTATTAGCCAACTGTATCTAAATCCCCAGAAATAAATAATCGTACTAGGACCCTCCATTTTCTCCTCAGCCTTTGGAACCCCAAAATTCCGCCATAACCCTATGAAAGTGGAACAACAAGTTTGTACAAACCTGAGAACCCGACTAGTGCAAAAGAAATAGACAAACTGCTACACTGTGAAGAATTAGCCAGACCGACAAACAAGAAGTCGGCCAGACAGTGAAGGAGGGAAGAACAGCCCGACACCCACGCCACGATCCATTCCAACAAGGAACAGAAAACTTAAAAATAAAAACAAGAAATCGAACAACCCATGAGAAGGCACATGTCGAAGAAAAGTCACCCTGAAACTGACACCTCAACAGATGAAAACAACCTGGGTGAACTGGCAGCAACCGAAAAGCTGACTGGATATCGGACGTCACCAACAGGGCCCCGGGTCCTCCTCCGCAAATCAAGTCCAAAGCCGATCGAAAGAAGCGTATCGCACTCGACAGACCTCCTTTGAAATCCCATCGTGAACCGAAGACCCCAACGGTTAAGACAGATTTCCGCCATACGCCCCAGTTCCACCTCCTTCCCTAGCTTGGCTGCCAGGACCCCCTCCTTACCCTGAACCAGGGACAGGTTAGGCGCAACGACGCTCCCCCGATGGAATAAACGGGAGCGCCTGAGATAGAGTGCGAGCCACAGCACCATTCTTTCCGCCCTCACTGGCGTCCTCTCCCCGAGGAACGTCATCCTTGGACGCCAACCTCGGGAGGGGTTTTCACCTCTTAAAACAACAGACGGCTGGGTGAGCTCCACCACAGTAGGAGCACTCATGCTGTATGCTCTGCATTGGCACTCATTAAAGAGCCAACAGATGCCCTTCTTGTGATCCACCGACAGAAACTAAGATGCCGACGAACAACAGGGATTAATGAGAAGCAACCACTGAAATCCAAGTTATTTAAACCAGCATTGCTCCCCGTACACCTTATAAGCCCTCCAAATCAAGTCCAAATACAAAAACAGTGGCAGGACCTTTTCTGGAAACCTAGCTGATAGGATGCTGGCATAGGTTGCAAATCCTTGCAACCAATTCCCAAAGGTATGGGGGAGCTGCTTACCTTTTTCGCCCTCAGCCGCATCACACAGTCATTCCGCCAACTCCTTGTTAAATGGGACCAAGGAGAGTAGGTCCACATACTCACCTTTAAGTATCTTTTCTCTCACCTCCAAAGACACATGTAACCCCAGGGGGGCAATGTCACAGACAGGTCCTCCTGAAGTACTCACCTCACCTGTACCTGAAGGAGTAGCACCAGAGGGAAGTGCTGAGCCCAACAGTCCCTGCAGGCGCCAACCGGCTAAGCACTATACGCAGCAATTGCACCAATTCTCCTTGACCCTCCCCCACTAGCCCTGAGTCCCCCCTAACTCCTGCCAAGCGCACTCCAACTCCGGAGAAAGGGTCTCTCTATCCCAGGGTCCAATTACAGTCCTTCATGCTGTGAGGGTGCTGCAGTCCGCCTGCCTGCTTTTCCACCATGGGAGCGGAGGGCTCACACCTGAGGGAGTTCCAGTCCGTCCATGCCGGGCATGTGGAGGGGAATCCTGCATCCCTCCCTGGTGCTCCTTGACATCCGGTCCAGAAGCCGGCGAGATCCTCCACTGGCCAGTTACCACCCGTTGGCCTGCCCTACTTGCTGGGGGCCATGGGTGCTCCTCCTCCGATTCCCCAGTCAAAGAAGCTCTGGGACTTCCGAGTTCGGCAGGGGCCTGTGACGTCTGCATTCTGGGACGTGCAGATGCCACGTACGTGCCATCTGAGTTCCGGCAAGCAGCGCTCCGCCCCTTCCTACGTGCGGCTGCACGCTCCGACATTACTTCCGCAGCCACCGGAGGAGAAGGGTGAGGACTGTGGGACCTCACCTCGCCTCCGGCATCATCTTAGGGACTGCCATCTTCCCACCCAGGCCCAGCCCAGCCACCTCGAATTCCGCAGCACCTGCTGCCATTCTTTCGCCTTGCGATGCCCGCATCATGCCGCATCATGCCACTTGGAGCCAGCCTGACTTGGCCCCTGACCCTCTGGCGATACTCCGACCCTGGACCTCTGCACCGGACTAGGGAAAGTCTGAAATACGGTTTGGAACGGCAGGCCTATGTCCAAGCCTGGTCTGCACCTCCTGCACTGGCCCCTCCTAAGCAGCCTGCCAGGCTCCCTCAGCATTGTTCACCAGTAGAGATGTCGCGAACATAAAATTTTCCGGACGCGAACGCGAATTTTCCGTATGGCGAACGTGAATTTCCGCAAATGTTCGCGAACGGGCAAACAGGGCGAACCACCATAGACTTCAATGGGCAGGCGAATTTTAAAACCCACAGGGACTCTTTCTGGCCACAATAGTGATGGAAAAGTTGTTTCAAGGGGACTAACACCTGGACTGTGGCATGCCGGAGGGGGAAACATTGGCAAAACTCCCATGGAAAATTACATAGTTGATGGTTTTAATCCATAAAGGGCATAAATCACCTAACATTCCTAAATTGGTTGGAATAACGTGCTTTAAAACATCAGGTATGATGTTGTATCGATCAGGTAGTGTAAGGGTTACGCCCGCTTCACAGTGACAGACCAAACTCCCCGTTTAACGTACCGCAAACACCGCAAACTGTTGTCAGAGGCAGACACACCAAAAAAATGCCACACTGCTGAGCTCTGCAATGACGACATTCTGGTGGTGGCAACAGCATGCGTTGATTGGCGTGCTGTCTGGCTGAACCCGGGTGCCGATGCATGCTGCCTGACTGTGCCACTAGCTCCTTGCAACGACCTCCCCCTGCTTCCAACTCGTCTCCTCCTCCTCTCTGTCTCCCCATCTGAACTTTCCCCCTGTTCTTCTTCTCTTCTAGCGGGCACCCACGTGACATCCACGGACGCATCGTCATCATCAACCGCTTCACTTGTATCTGACAACTCAGCAAAGGAAGCAGCAGCGGGTACCACATCATCATCATCACACCGTACGTCCATGTGTGTAATGCTGCCTGACTGAGACATATCCCTGTTATATACATCCTCTGGCAATAATGATTGCGCATCACTCATTTCTTCCAACTGATATGTAAATAACTCCTCTGACAGATCAAGTGAAGCGGCTGTGGTGCTAGTGTTGGTGGTGGCGGCAGGCGGGCAAGTGGTAACTTGAGAGGTGCCAGAAGCTAAGCTGGAGGAGGATGGTGCGTCAAGGTTCCGAGCGGAAGCTGTAGAAGATTGGGTGTCCTGTGTTAGCCAGACAACTATGTCCTCAGAACTTTTCAAGTTCAAGGTACCAGGCCTCTGAACACTGGGCATTATTCTAGGGCCAAAGGGAATCACAGCACCACGACCACGACGGCCCCTGCGGGGTGGCCTGACTCTGCCTGTCATTTTTTTTTCAATTAGTGGAACTATGCGTGCAAGCTACTGTGACAACAGATATGAGTGGCACTGTGCACTGGCAGAAGTTGGCAGAGTAGACGCTGTAGGCCTGACACACACGCTTGCAGACAACTAACTGCTATTCAATCTATTACAGTCAAAATGTTTTTTTTTTTAAATGTACACTACTGTTACACCAGATATGAGTTGCACTGGTGTGACACTGTGCCCTGGCAGGCCCTGAAACGCACACGTGTGAAGGAAACTGACTGCTATTATTTCACAGTCAAATATCTAGTTTTTTTTTTTAATGTACACTACTGTTACACCAGATAAGAGTTGCACTGGTGTGACACTGTGCCCTGGCAGGCCCTGAAACGCACACGTGTGAAGGAAACTGACTGCTATTATTTCACAGTCAAATATCTAGTTTTTTTTTTAATGTACACTACTGTTACACCAGATATGAGTTGCACTGGTGTGACACTGTGCCCTGGCAGGCCCTGAAACGCACACGTGTGAAGGAAACTGACTGCTATTATATTACAGTCAAAAAAGTTATATTTTTTTTCTTTGGAAAAAAAACCACAACCCCAACAATAACCGAGCTGATAAAGCAAGTTGATCAAAACTGGACATATGAATTAATGGCATTGGCACAATTTGGTACACGCCCGAGCATACGGGCAGCTCACAAGACATGGGGAACAATCACGACACCCACTAATACCCAACGAGACACCGACCCAAATTACGCCCCCTGCCCATAAAGTGAGCAAACGAATCACGCAATAAATGAGATGTGGAGGAGTATCGAGCATCAAAACATAAACGCCGGAGAGGTGTATACACTGGTAGAGGCATAACTATTCGTAGACGCACAAGTACCCTCGAGAAACAACGCAAATAAGTTTATAGCCATGTCAGCAATAAAACAAATCCCTTCAGCACACTGATACCCACAACCATGTTACATAAAGCTAGGTGAAAAACTATTAATCTGTCCAACGATGTTACAATCTGATGCATTACTACTTTACACTAAAGATATATAACCAAATAATGTATCCCTGTACCCGAACCCCTCCCTTTCCTTTCTTTACCCCACCCCCTCCCACAATGTTTTGTAAAAAGTGAACAAAAAAACAAATAAGGGCCTGAACCTGAGCAACGCCTGAAACCCGGGGGAGGCGGCCGATCTCCTGGCCCGGGAAGAGCTCAAACACAAGAGAGCGCTGCAGCCCTGCTACCCCCCCCCCTCTGGACCGGCGGGGGACATCCCGGTCCTCGCTGGGGACGATTACCCCCATACCAACGACTGACCAAGCAACAAAACCCTTTGCCAAACGGGACGACCAGGGCCTAACCAAGATGTCGGCTCAGCCGCGGCCCATGTCCACGCAGCTGCCCACTCAGCCACCCAAACACATATGGGAGTTTGTTGAGCGGCTAAGCACCTACCTCTGGGCGAAGCATAAAGCCCGACAACGGATCTACAAGCTAGCGCTGAGGGAGGTAATGGCGTGGATCCGCCCGGCTACCCGACGCCACTTGCGGGGATCCCCACCCTGCACTTCCCGAGCGAACTCGCGACGGAGACAAAGCCGACACTCACCATGGCGGGAATCGGCGCCGGGACCCTCGAATAGCGGCACTCACGACCTCGAGCTTCAGAAGAGGACCCACCGGCGCTCCCGACCAACCTCCTGCTCCGTGACTCTCTCAACCCTGCATCAGCAAAGCGCCTGGCAGATACCCCAGACATCCAGCCCAAGACAGGTAAACCCTGCCCGACGCACAGACCGGGAGGCACTATACCCACCAGTCGACACCCCCCCACATTGCTCCGGAGCTCTGCAAATGCCAACATGGGGGGCATCCATCCGGCCACAACAAGGCATCGGCTGACCCCAACGTGACCTGGACTCAACATCGGGCAAACAGCCCATTGTCACCCAGCTACATATGCCCTAATTGAACGCCCACGTATGCCGGCTGGCATCTATATTCTGTGCCTGACTTTGTTCTCTGGACTGCTCACACCGGGGATCACAGGGGGGTAATATCTGCAGTCCGTAGATTGCATACTAAGTCTACCTGTACATAGCCTAGCCAAGTATTAAGCGAACGCTATACTCTTATGTTACTGTTTATTTTTATTTACCTTAATTTTCCTTACTCTGCTGCAGTCATAATAACATGCTACTTAGCAGTTAGGCTCCACAAGCTATGCTTAATCTTTTAGCCAACCAGACTCAACGTGTAAATAACCATGTCCAGACTAGCTTAGATACTAGGGAGATGCAACCAATCTGTGCCTTTACAGTCTGCAACTTATGCTACGTAACATACATGTTTATTTAAAGTTTCGCATTGTCAGTTTAAGTTAATGATTGTTATAATGCAGCTAGGCCCTTACAGTACAACTAACAGAACGTATTACTACATGTCAGGCAAACACCAAGCGTATTTTCAGCATATTTTTTTTTTTTAATTTATATTTTATTGAGATTTTGCATCAAAAAAATACAACTAATACAGAGTATGTCATGGAGGCACACTGTATTCTGTGCCTCTTCTATAGGTCTTAAATTTCTAAAGTTCTGCTGTTCTTTTATACATGACACATAGGTTGCCTTCAATTGGGGTTTGTTATAGTCTGGTGTGTGTCTTCGTCTCTTATGAGTTGTTTTGTGTTGTCTATGTTGTGTAGTCTCGTGTGGCTATGATGTTGGGCGTCTGGGCTGTGTGGTACTGCGTCTCGTAGTGTGGCTTATATTATGTCTTATAGCATGTCTGGGGGGCAAAGTGTCATAGGTTACTTTCCATGTCGTCCAAGTGTGAGGCTGTCTCCCTCCCTGATTATGTGAGTCATTGTGTAGACGATTAGGCGTGTTGTCTGGTATGTGGTAAGTCAAGTAGTGGGTCAGTCCTTGTTATAGGGCTGCTCATCTCGCAGGCTCTCATTTGCCCCTTATTTGCACTCTCAGGGTCAGGCCCCAGTGTTTTGTCGGTCCTCGCCCGGTGAGTTTATGGTCTTCCAGAACGCCGTGGGGTCTTCCCCGGCCGATAGTGTAAGTGTCTCATGTCCCCTTTGGACGTTCAGCGTTCCATCTTCTCCCCAGCGATACCGGACATCTGCCTCTCTCAGTTTCTTGGCTACTGGAGCCAGTTGTCTCCTTGCCACTAGTACCTCGAAGGGAAGGTCTCCATAGATCGTCACGCAGCAGCCCTCTAGCCGGAATGACTTGATCTCTCTGGATCTGTTGAGGATAGCGGTCCTCACTGCAATGTCTCTGGAGATGACTATTGTGTCTCTCGGAGCCCCTGGAGGTGCTGCTGCCGCTTTCCGCACTCGGAACGCCGAGACTAACATCCCCTTGGTGTCTTTGCTCTTTAGGCCCATCGAGGCCACCAGCCTCTGGGTGAAGGGTAGCAGGGCTTCGTCCGACACCGTTTCCGGTATTCCCCGCATGCGGACATTTTTGCGTCTGTGGCGGGATTCCAGTGCGGTCACCGACCGGGTAAGTTTCTGCACCTTTGTGGCCAGGTCCTCTATTTGGTTGTGGGTGTTCTGCACCTGGTGTTCTCGTGTTTGCTCTTTATTTTCAATTTCGGAGATCCTCTTGCGGAGGTCTCCTATGTCTGCTTGGGCCTCTTTCAGGTCCGATTTCCAGACTTGCCTTATTTCTTGCAGGAGGTTTTTTATGTCTCCCTTAGTCACTGGGGAGGAGTCCTCCTCGGAGTCTGTTTCTGGGTAGTCTTCTCCCGGCTCGGGTGAGGAGGATATGTCTCCCTCCTCTTGGGATGCGTCTGAGGCCTCCTCTTCAGCCCAGGCCGCGGGCGCCATTTTGGCGGGAGCCGCGGTTGCGGCTGCAGGTCTCTCAAAGGAGAGCCTTATGTCCGGCATTCTCGGCATCGCTGGAGGCTGGTATTTTCTATTTTTGCGCCCCATGGCAGTCTCTGTTGGAGGGTGGGTAAGGATATCGCCTGTGGGACTCCTGTATGTCTGGAATATCGCTATATTTGGGATTCTGTCTCGGAGCTCCAGAGGTTTGCGTCCGCTCTGTTGCTCGGCTAACCACGCCCCTTTTCAGCATATTTTAAGCAACATTAAGCATCATCAGCGTTGGCACGCGATCTTTACTATATCATTATATGCCAGACAAACTTCCAAGCGTGTTTTAAGCATACTTTAAACGTCCTTAAGCATAATAAACGTTGAAGTTGCAATGTATAGCTTAATCAGACACACAGCCTTTAACTTGGCCTACTACTCATGCCTAGCTTTCCTATCCTGCTGCGACTCAGCTAATATAACCTAACTTATGTCAGATTCGTTAGACCTGCTATAATTATTTAAATACTCAACTTAACTTGCTTGTTTACATGTCTAGTTCGCACATCTTTTGCAAATTTAGGTCGGAAGCATAGCTTAGATATGTACTTCAGACATGTTTATATAAGCTTGATTCCAGTACTGCGTTTATTAATATATGTATTAAAAAAAAGTGCATTGTTTATCTACCCTCTACTGTAACTAATGTATTGAAACCTGCATATGGAATGCCGTTGGGGTACCATGTGTATGCATGTAACTAACTTACGCACTACAAAAATAAAGAACTTTAAGTTTTAAAAAAAACGTTTTTTTTTTGTAAATGCAAGCTATTGTGACACCAGATATGAGTGGTGGCACTGGGCAAGTGGGCACAGTATACGCTGTGAGCCTGACACACATGCTGGCAGGCAGGCAACTGCAATTAGATTACACAGAAAAAAAAACAAAAAACAGACTGATGTTCTAGCCCTAAAAAGGGCCTTTTGGGGTGCTGTCCTTACAGCAGAGATCAGATGAGTCCTTCAGGACTGTAGTGGACACTGAATACACTAGCCTAGCTATCGATTTCCCTATTAAATCAGCAGCAGCTACACTGTCCCTCCTCTCACTAAGAATGCAGCTTCTGGGGGGCGGGTCCTAGCTGTCATGGAGGAAAGACGCACTTCGTGTGAGCTCCCTCAATATCTCACTTTAAGCAGCTATCAACAAGCGAATTTCACCCCAGAAGGGGATGACCCAGCAATGTTGCTCCTACCTGACCGACCCGACATGCTTAATAGCGGTCAGCAACTCGACAGAGTCTTACTTCCTCCGCGTGGCAAGTGTGGACTGGTGCTCACCGGGCGGGAGAGGCAGCCGATCTCCCGATCCTGGGATGCCCAGGAGCAGCTACTTCCCGGCAGGAGCTCCGTTAATCCCCCCCCCCTCGGACCGGTGGGGGTTATCCCGGTCCACCCCTGGGAGGCTGTCTGGAGCTAATGGACGCACAGAGCACAGCTGCCCAGGCTGACATACTCATCTGCGACTCTCCCAATATGGCGGCAGCCCCTTGTCCTCCTGGTACCAGCAAAGCATGGCAGGATATTGAATCTAAGCTGGACAGACTCTTTAATCAATTTTGGAAGCAAATAATAAGCAGGAAGCCCCAACAAGCTCCACAACAGCCCCAACAAGCTCCACCACAGCTAAGCGAAGCAGTCCCCATTAAAATCCACCAAAATCCACGCAAAAGGCGTCGAAGATGGGACCGGAGGCACAAACAGAAATGCAGAGCCTGCCCCACGTCAAGCACTCGCCTCCACCTTAAGCCACCACAATCCCGCACCGGACGTGAAGCACCACCAGGACAGATCCGACCACCCGACAAAACAAGCTTCCACCACCTCAAGCCGCGAACCCGGCACTCAGCCAGAGACTTGCCTTTGTTGTTCCAGGTATCAGGGACTCCCAGGGTCTGCACCTGGCGCCCAGAAGGGATTGGATGAGCACTAGCAGTAAACAGCAGCGTGCCAAGCATGTCCCACTATAGCCGATCCTCCACACCATGCCTTTGATCACATGAACTGCTCTCTGCACATTAACTAATCGTAAAGTAGCAAGTGTTTAAACATGTCATTATTTCACCTCCTAAAGAGTTTATTGTCGTAGTTCCTTACATGCCTTTACCTTAACCGTTCATGTATTATGTTATTCACTAGTCTCATCTCATGGGGCGACTCACACTTGATTTATAACTAGTGGTGGAGCTGCTGATATAAATACACAGTTGATAACATGCAAGCTACACCCTAAACATGACAGCCATCTTTCACAACAATGTGCTGCTATATACTCATACCCTCAGTGCAACTAGCCATGATATACGCACGTTCAGCCTAGCATGCTCAAATATAACACACTTCTGTCTAAAAAAAAACAAAAAAAACTTCCGAATGAATCTAAAATGGATGCTGTCCAGGAGGTGGGAGGGTCTGGGAGGGAGGGTCTGCTGCTGATTGGCTGGAATGTGTCTGCTGACTGTGAGGTACAGGGTCAAAGTTTACTCAATGATGACGAATAGGGGGCGGACCGAACATCGCATATGTTCGCCATCCGTGGCGAACGCGAACAAGCTTTGTTCGCCAGGAACTATTCGCCAGCGAACTATTCGGGACATCTCTATTCACCAGTAGTCTGGTAATTTTCCCAGAATTCCCTGCTTTCAACTGTAAAACCAACTGTATCCTTTTGGTTGCTATGCCAACCCCTCAGGGCAGACGTTATGCTCCCCCCTCCCTATTCGCTCTGGGGATAAGGAGTTTTGCAAAGAGTATTATGATTAATAAAGTGTTGCAAAGTTATACAATTTGGGCAATCACTAGAGAAAATAATAGATAAAAGCAGTTTTTGCCCTCGTTCTGGAACATTAAAGGTACAAGTTGAATCTTCGTTTAATGTCTAACGGATTCACTCAAGTACCATTGGAAAATTTGGGAGGAAACTGTTAAACACAAATATTCTATATAATTTAAATTCCATTAGTTTTCTAGTGTTTTTGTTAATTGTTCTCACCCAAATGCATTTCCATTTGCAGCACATAAAATGAATTGCCAACCCATGCAACCAGTTTTATTTTACAATATTTTTATACACCTTGCATGTAACAGTATATTGCTTATTATAATGATGCTATTACCAATCCCATAATGGATGGATGTTTTTCTCCTGTTCTTATTATTATTTAATTGATTTTTAAAAATATATATTTAAATTTTTATTCATAATAAATGTTTATTCATTCATGTTATATTGATAAATGCCTTTGTTAAAATTGCAAATCTATTCAATAAAAAACATTTGACAAGAAAATAATGGAATCAGCATGAACTTTACTTTGGGGGTGGCTCCAAGCGCAACATTGCAACACTTTTCTTAAAACATCACTTATAGTTTTAAACATTTTTATTGTCGTGGTTCGATGGGAAAAGACAAGCATTAAAGTCACAAATACAGCAATATGAGCCAACAAGACTTGTAAATCTTGCACACCTTCTTTCTCTCTTTTTTTTTTAAAATAATAATAATTTAAGAAAACAAATGCAGCGGTAAAACACAAAATAAATATAAACAATTTCACGCATTACGCTCATAAAAGGCTTATTAGACAAAAAATATGGCTATTGTAGTTAGTGGCCTAAGCGAAATAGGTGGTGGTTAAGAAGAGTGGCCCAGCTCAGAGTTTATTTCTAGGGGGATTGACCTGCTATCACCCTACTAAGGTACTAGATACTAAGATACCAGTCCGTGAATTCAAAAGTAGATTTCATTTTGGAAAGGAGAGGTCTATCCATGAAGTTAATGTAAGACTGCCAGATTAGAATTTTTGTTGTTATATTTTTTTGTGCAATGAGGCTTCAATCCAATCCATATTAAATAAAACTGAGACTTTAGTATGCCTAAATCCCCACACACTCTCAGAAGCCATAGTAAAGGTCTGCTCTTTCAGTCCCGTACTTCACATATTTAGCTTCATCCCTTATTATTAAAGAAAATTGTTTTTGAGGAGAATAGTAGGCAAGGTGTGAAATTTTCAGAGCGTATCCTGATAACAAGCAACTGGAAGTAGTTTAAGTAATTTAGCAGTGGCTGCTATGACCACACCAGGGGTCAAGGTAAGGAAGTGAGCAGTTTGTTGAGATAAACCCGATTGTGTTGTTGAGTAATCCCCATGAGGCCGGATTACGGAATTAATGGAGTAAGAAGGAGTGGCAGGCTGTGTGAGAAAACAATTAATGGAATGATCCCAATTCACGGAGCTGAAATGCGACGGAATAGTGTAAAACACCACTTTTATAAATTTCCTCTGAAGAGTTTTTACTTGACTAAAAACAATATTAGTAAAATGCCACATGACTGAATGAGAACCTTAAATGATTTTAAGGGTTTCATTTAAAAATCAATCTTTTTAGAAAGGTCTATTTTATGAGTCTGAGCTTACCATAAAGCAATTAAAAAGTTGATGCTGCTGCATAAAGGATAATGTATTAATTTAAAACCTCCTTCAATTCTGGCACATGAATCAGTGTTTAATACGGACTTCTATAACCATGTTTAAAATAAGTTAACATTGGGGCGTGGCTACGGACCGCATGGAGCCGGACGCATAAACTGTGAGCTCCGCCGTATCGTGATTTCCACAGCGTGTTTTCACAGGTAGACGGCCGCACAGAATAACCCTACCGGACACTGAACACACCCTGCGCACGATGGCAACGAAATCACAAAGAAAAATGAAGCAAAAAACTATCGATTTGCACCTGAATCCGCAGCTCACTACTCCCATGCGAATCCAAGATGGCGCCGAAGACACCGGATCGCCCACACTGGAGCATGAGGTAGGAGACAGCCAAAACAGCTTTGACAGCACTGTCATAAACCCTGCCACTGACGCATCAATCAGCACTACGCTGGACAGACTTAAAGCAGCATTGTGCTCTGACTTACAAAATAAGTTAACATTTAGTAGGATACGACTACAGAAACCCCTGTCACACTGTTCCTTTTGGAACTATAACTACAGTAAATGTACACAATGTAATGGATTGTAGTCTTCAGCATGATAGAGGCCTGTCTTGATTCTTGCATTAAATGTATGGAGTAAATGGCTAGCATTAGGCCTTCAGGCGCCCTGTGCGAAAAATCTTCACAGCTCTCCTCCCTGGGCATACACCCTTATCACATACCTTCCACCATTTATATTAACTCCAAAACAAAAAGATTACAAAACTTGATGAAAAAAAATTTTTTACTCACTTATATTCAACTTGTTTGTGCAATATAAGTGCAACTATTTTAATAAAAATTGCAGTAAAAAAATATAGTGGTAAAAAAACTCACAGTGATGTGTGACGTGTATGAGTGTATCACAGAGCTCTATAGCAAAAAAACCATGGTAATGTGTGGTGTGTGTATGTGTGTGTAACAGAGCTCCACAGCAAAAACTCACAGCAATGTGCATTGTAGTGTAACACATCTAAAAAACACAGAGTAACATGCATGTTGCATGTCACTATTTTGTTGTTTTACTGTGATAAACCTTACAATTGCTGGTGACCTTTCCCTGCTGTCTTCATAAGTGGGATAACAGAGGACAAAATAGGGCGGAGCATTAAACAATATTTATGAATGAATTTGGAGGCAGCTTGCTGGATTGCATGTGTATAGACGGGGTTGTTTGTGATGAAGTGTGGATGTGTAAATATGTCTGTGATGTGTTTGTAGTGTGTTATGTGTGCCTAGCAGCTGTAGTGTGTGTGTAGGTGTTGTAGAGAGAGAGTGTGTATGTGTATAGGAAGTATGGTGCATTTGTGTGTGTTTATGGAATGTAGTGTGTTTAGGAGTATATACCTGGGGGATGTAGTGTTTAGGGCATGTATTGTGTATGTGTAGGGGATGTTGTGTGGTACAGGGACTGTATTTTGAGTGTTACAAAAAAAAAATAATATATTAATATGAAAAAAATATATAGTTTATTTTCCTTTCTCCCTAACAATAAGAGGTGCAAGGAATTGATAAGAGATAAAAAAAACAAATGTGGGTCACGCCACCACACGTATAAAGTGTAACACAAATGTAAATATAAACTGGTGAGAGCACACACCATAAAAGTAATAATATTACCACAACTTGGACACAGAATATAAATCTAAAATATTAAAAATGAAAAAAGACCATCGGGTAATATAATATAAACAAGTAAACACCATACTAAATTGGTCTCACTCAAGTAATCCAAAAGATGTTATCTATATGCTGATTTGCTTTTGTGGCCTTCAGTATATTGGTAAAACATCACGACCCATTAAGATTCGCATTTGTGAATATATTTATAATATCAATAGGAAACTTTATAATCATTGCGTATCAAAACATTTTATGGACAATGATGATCCCCGTGGAGTAGAATTTATAGGTATAGAAAGGTTTAAAATCACTGGAGAGCTGGAGATAAAAATAATCTTCTTAGCAAAACAGAGATGAGATAGATTTTTAATATGGACATTTTATTACCACAAGGTCTTAATGCCGAGTTTGAAATTAGTTCTTATATTTAAACTTTGTCTTTCTCTCTCCCTGTGTTTTTTTTTTTAATTTCTTTATATCCCTCTTCATTTTTCTTTCTATAGTCATGTCTTAATTATCTCTCTAAATTTACACATTTCTCTAATGGTCTCTTTGCATTTGCATATTTACATATATTTAATATGTTTTTTAACTATTTGATGTATTTTTTATGTAAGTTATCTTAGTAAAGATATATCCACCAGCTTACCGGTTTTATCTATATGGTGCTGACAAAGCGTGAAAATGAGGACTCCAACAAAATGGTGCAATACTGTTTGTATATATATCTATAATTATTTTGATGGACTATTATGTGTGAATAGACATAAGCACAATTAAGTGCAATCGGTCGAAAGCACGATATCTCACAAGTGGGACTGCTTAAGTGCCGACCCACGTGACATGCATCGCAAAACGTCAGTACGCAAGGATACATGTACGTGAAAGCATCCCAATGTCAGTGATGACAAAAGTGGAAGACCGAAGTATCATGACTGGCGGTGAGAAAGCGCGCCAAGCTTGGATATTTAAAAATGGACTGTAAGCAAAGAATGGAAAGAACTCAAAACACTTTTGAAAAAGGCAGGAGCAGAAACGCATCAGTGTGAGGTTGACTTTATTGTTTCTTTCAATGAGATTTGGTTTTCGTTTTATTTATTGTTTTTATATACCGGTATATGTTTAATAAATACATATTCCTTGTATCCTGCATCCTGGATTCAATCACCGATTAATATCTACAACAAAGCTGATGCAACCAATCTCAGAACATTTATCCCACCTTTTCAAGGCCTTTAGTCTGAGAGAGCTTTTTAAGAGGCTCAGCAGCATGTGAGTGAGACCAATTTTGTATGGTGTTTTACTTGTTTATACTAATTTACCCTGCGGTCTGTTTTCAGTTTTAATATTTTAGATTTATACTCCAAGTTGTGGTAATATTATTACTTTTATTGTTTTTTCTCTCACCAGTTTATAGTTACATTCCTTTCTCCTTGTTGTTACTTCTGGCCAGGGAGGCAAGAAGCCAATCAATCCCTTTGTCAGCATTTACTATTACCACCATGCAGAATTTAGGTCAGAGCCCAGAAAGGTAATTAAAGGATTTAATGTAATATAAGAAAGAAAATAAATGTGATAACAAATAAAAAAATATACCAAATAATGTAACGCGCTTAAACTGGAATAATCCATGTAGATATTCTTTAATAAAATAAACATATATAGAAATTAATTACATAAACATATATAGTGCAGACTATCTAAATAAAAACATTAAATATTATGGGGGATCTGGGAAAGAACTCAAATGTACCAGAGCCCTATCACCCCTGGCTCTGGGTTTGAAATGTTCCACTTGAGAGGGAAACTTCACACGGCAGGATATCAGGATAGATGCCTCCAAACAGTGTGTTCAGTCAAGTGAATATATAGGTTCTATGTAGTATAAGAAAAATAGAGAGGCAGGAACCCCCAATTGAATAGTATCTCAAACAGTTTATTAATATAAAAGGTTAAAAACTCTTTTGTATTGGTGGGTATGCCAGCAAACTACCCAGGCAGTAGTGGATGTTAGGAGCTATAGTGGGAGATAGAGGCTGTAGTGGACGCATAGGGGCAGTAGTGCGGGATAGGGGCTGTAGTTGGGTAAAAAGAAAGTAGTAGGGAGTTATTGGCAGTAGTGGGGGGAGGGGGTTAGAAGCTGAAGACTTTTAGTAGGAGGTTATGGGCAGTAATGGTGGGTTAGGAGCACTAGTGTGGGTTAGGGGCAGTAGTCGGGGGTTAGAGGCTGAAGTAGTAGATTGGGACCTGTAGTGGGACCTTGAATCTGTAGTGGGAAATTAGGACCTGTAGTGACGGTTATGGGGCAGTAGTGAGGGGTTAGGAACATTAGTAAGGGGTTAGGACCTGTAGTGGGGGGATAGAGGCTGTAGTGGGAGGTTAGGGGCAGTAGTGGGGCGTTAGGACTGTAGTGGGGGGATAGAGGTAGTAGTGAGGGTTAGGACCTGTAGTGGGGTTGTTAGGGGCAGTAGTGGGGGGATAGGGGCATCAGGGGGGTGTTAGGACCTGTAGTGGGGGGGTGGGAGCAGAAGGGGGGATATGGCAGCAGTGCGGGTTAGGACCTGTAGTGGAGGGGTAACGGGGGGAGGGATTTGGGGCAGTAGTGGGGGAGATAGGACCATAGTGGAGGGGATATGGGCAGAATAGGGGGTCAGGATCTGTAGCGAAGGGGAAAGGGGCAGCAGTGGGGGGTTAGGACCTGTAGTAGGGGTGTTAGCGGCAGCAGTGGAGGGTGTTAGGACCTGTACTGGGATGATAGGAACAGAAGTAAGGGTTAGGACCTTTAGTGAGGGGGGGTTGGGGCAATAGTGGGGGGGTTAGGGTCATAGAGGGGGGATAGGGGCAGTAGTGGGGGAGATAGTGGCAGTGATGGGGGGATTGGGGCAGTAGTGGGGGATTAGGGACAATGGTGATGATAGGGGCAGTAGTGGGGGTTAGAGGATGTAGTGGGTTAATATGTATTTTTTAATTAAATAAAAAAAAAAAACTAAAGGTTTCTTCCACCCTCCCTTTACCTTACTTTGTTACCTGTTGGCAGGGCCGACGCTACCATAAGGCGGCAGCGCACCAGCCCTGGGGGTGCAACATCAGGCTGACCGGAAGGAGGGAAGCGCACTGCGCTCCCCTCCAGCTGGTTACTATTTGTAGCGTGGCCGAGCGTATCCCAGAGATTCCCGCCCGCGGAGCCCAGCCTCGGCCCGCCCACCTCCTACATTGGTGTCTGCCGCAGGCTGTGTGGAGGGGGCGGGGATATGAATGACATCATATCCCTGTTCCCTGTGTAACACACAGCACGGCTGGCGCCCAGTGATAGGGCTGGGCTGCAGGACGGGACTTGACAGAGCCAGAGAGCATGCACCCCAGGAATCAGATTGAACTGATGTAAGTATGAAATTATGTATGTATGTATGTATGTATGTCTCTGTATGTCTATGTATGTATGTCTATGTATGTCTGTCTCTGTATGTCTGTCTCTGGATGTGTGTCTCTGGATGTGTGTCTCTGGATGTGTGTCTGTCTCTGTATGTATGTATGTCTGTCTGTATGTCTCTGTATAGAAACATAGAAACATAGAATGTGACGGCAGATAAGAACCATTCGGCCCATCTAGTCTGCCCAGTTTGCTAAATACTTTCATTAGTCCCTGGCCTTATCTTATAGTTAGGATAGCCTTATGCCTATCCCACGCATGCTTAAACTCCTTTACTGTGTTAACCTCTACCACTTCAGCTGGAAGGCTATTCCATGCATCCACTACCCTCTCAGTAAAGTAATACTTCCTGATATTATTTTTAAACCTTTGTCCCTCTAATTTAAGACTATGTCCTCTTGTTGTGGTAGTTTTTCTTCTTTTAAATATAGTCTCCTCCTTTACTGTGTTGATTCCCTTTATGTATTTAAATGTTTCTATCATATCCCCCCTGTCTCGTCTTTCCTCCAAGCTATACATGTTAAGATCCTTTAACCTTTCCTGGTAAGTTTTATCCTGCAATCCATGAACCAGTTTAGTAGCCCTTCTTTGAACTCTCTCTAAGGTATCAATATCCTTCTGAAGATAGGGTCTCCAGTACTGTGTACAGTACTCCAAGTGAGGTCTCACCAGTGTTCTGTACAATGGCATGAGCACTTCCCTCTTTCTACTGCTAATACCTCTCCCTATACAACCAAGCATTCTGCTAGCATTTCCTGCTGCTCTATTACATTGTCTGCCTACCTTTAAGTCATCAGAAATAATCACCCCTAAATCCCTTTCCTCAGATGTTGAGGTTAGGACTCTATCAAATATTCTGTACTCTGCCCTTGGGTTTTTACGTCCAAGATGCATTATCTTGCACTTATCCACATTAAATGTCAGTTGCCACAACTCTGACCATTTTTCTAGTTTACCTAAATCATTAGCCATTTGGTTTATCCCTCCTGGAACATCAACCCTGTTACATATCTTAGTATCATCCGCAAAAAGACACACCTTACCATCAAGACCTTCTGCAATATCACTAATAAAAATATTAAAGAGAATGGGTCCAAGTACAGATCCCTGAGGTACCCCACTGGTGACAAGCCCAAGCTTCGAATATACTCCATTGACTACAACCCTCTGTTGCCTGTCACTCAGCCACTGCCTTATCCATTCAACAATATTGGAATCCAAACTCAAAGATTGTAGTTTATTGATAAGCCTTCTATGTGCAACAGTGTCAAAAGCCTTACTGAAATCTAGGTAAGCAATGTCTACTGCACCACCCTGATCTATAATTTTAGTTACCCAATCAAAAAAATCAATAAGATTAGTTTGGCATGATCTCCCTGAAGTAAACCCATGTTGTCTCTGATCTTGAAATCCATGTGTTTTTAGATGTTCAACAATCCTATCCTTTAACATGGTTTCCATCACTTTCCCCACTACTGAAGTAAGGCTTACTGGCCTATAGTTGCCCGACTCCTCCCTATTACCTTTCTTGTGAATGGGCACAACATTTGCTAACTTCCAATCTTCTGGGACTACTCCTGTTATCAATGATTGGTTAAATAAATCTGTTAATGGTTTTGCTAGTACACCACTAAGCTCTTTTAATAGCTTTGGGTGTATTCCATCTGGTCCCATTGACTTATTTGTCTTTACTTTTGACAGTTGAAATAGAACCTCTTCCTCTGTAAACTCACGTGTAATAAATGACTAATTTATCCTTTTTCTTAACTGAGGTCCCTTTTCTTCATTTTCATCTGTAAATACCGAACAAAAATATTCATTGAGGCAGTCAGCTAGACCTTTATTCTCATCTACATACCTTCCTTCTTTTGTTTTTAATCTAACTAATCCTTGTTTGACTTTTCTTTTCTCATTTAGGTATCTAAAAAAAGTTTTGTCTATGTATGTCTATGTATGTCTATGTATGTATGTCTCTGGATGTATGTATGTCTGGATTTATAAAGAAATGAAGAAGCCCTAATAACTCTTCCCTACTGGGGAATAACCCACGAATAATAAATGGAAAAGGAAGACAGAAAGTGTGGAACCAAAGGTTCCTATGTGGAAGAGTTATAAGTGTAAAGGGGGTCCCTACCTTTAATAATCCTAAGGGTATAGGTAGATAAAAAGACAGGAGGGAAAGATAAGGCAAGGGGACTAGCTGTGTAAAAACACATGCAGATCCAAACAACCACTTAAACAGAGAGATTCCAAACCTAATATGGTGAGGTCAAACACCTCTAAACTGAAGGGTTGTAAGAGGGGGTAGGAGGAGAAATGGAGGAGGAGGAGGCAACTACACCCCCTTGGGGGGGGAAAAAGAAAATCCCCCCAAAAAAAACAATTACAAAAGAGTAACCTCCTTAAAGGGGAGAAAAGAAAAACCCCAAAGCCAATTTACAAAAAAGTAACCCCCAATCTCTGAAAAAGCACTGTTTCTGTTACCTCGGCACTGTGAGTAAACCACAAGTGCCTACCTTGTTACCCTACTACCTTCCTGTCTAAAATAGCTAAAAACGAATTAAATTAAATTAAATTAAACTAATCCATAAGTGCTACCCAAGTGAACACAAAAAATAATTTAAATAAATGAAAACTCGACGCGCGTTTCAGCGTGCTAACACGCCGTCGTCAGGAGTAATAAGCCTCTACCTGTCTTTATGCTCGTTTATATAGGGATTGTTACAATCATCTCGAAACAATTTGCCGCTGTGTATCGTTCCTGCGTGCGCACCCGATCCGTTGATTGGTCAGAAGATACCCGTGTTGATTGGTCTATATACCACGTGATCGGAAAGCTTAGTGGGTGCACACGTGGGAGCGTATGGGGGAGTGGTCTGGGCATGTCATGTAATGACACGCTTATCAATCACGATAAGACCTCCCATCTACCCTCCCGTTAGTGCACACGTGGGGGCAGACGGCGCATACAGGGGGAATGGTTTGATCGCGTCATGTGATGACGCCGCTTTGAGACCTCCCATTTTGCGGCCGGATTAGTCTGTCATAATCCTCTAGCGGGGATTTTTTGTAACCATATAGACAGTCAGTAACCCGACCCCCCTTAATGTGCCCAGTCTGATTGTTAATCTTACTGTATCCCAGGTAACTAGGGTATTATACAGAAGATCCTAAAATGTGCACTTTTGTATGACACAAAGCAGTATTAGATTGCACCCTAACACGAAATATAAAGAAGGGGAAAAAAAGGACTTGGTAATGGAAATATTGATAATAAGGGCTCAGCTTATCAGTCTCCTTGCCTTACAGACTGATGGGTAACAACCCTATAAAGTCCTGAAGAGGCTGTCAGATTTACTGGTTCCCCATACACAATCCCACACCAAAGTCCACAGTGATAAAACATACATTTAAATAAACAGTGACTATATACAAGTGTCCAACCTACTATGTACATAGGACTTGTAAGGGATGTCCCTAATTATATATTGCATCTGAAAAAAGAGAGTAATCACAAAAAAGCAGTAAATGAAAAACCCTCATTCAATCCTGCGGGAGAGAGAGTCTTCAGTCTGTAGATCCAGTAGGACTCACGTTGTCTCAATTTCGTGTCCCAATCACCTTTCCTGAGTCTGAGGGATATGCTCAATTCCCATGAACCTCAGTTTTTTAGAGGAATTTGAGTGATGTATTCTTAGGGTACGGGATATAGGAGTTTCTAAGGGTCTCCTAACTGAGTTAACGTGTTCCCTGATCCGTAGTTTAAAAGGTCTAAATGTTTTACCCACATACTTAATGCCGCACGAACAGGTGAGTAAATAAATCACCCCTTCTGTTCTGCAGTTGAAAAAAGACCGAACAGGGAACACCTCTGTGTTATTGCTGTCACTGAATTCTTTGGAATTCCTTTCCATGAATTCACATGCACTGCAATGCCCACATTTGTACGACCCCTTCGGTAGATAGTTATTACGGCTCCTTTTTCTGGGTGCCAGATGACTCTGTACCAGGGTGTCTCTAAAATTTCTCCCCCTCCTCGCCGTAACTGATGGGAAGGGGGTAATTACCTGTTTCAGGTGTGGATCGGATTTAAGGATCGGCCAGTAACGCTTGAGTGTATCCATCATATAATCCCACCCAGCGTCAAATGTGGCGATACATCTAATCAGTTTCTTGTCATCTACTGGTTGTACCTTCTCATCAATGAGAAGTGTATCCCTGTCAGTCTTGATGGCTCTAGCATAAGCTCTACGTAGGACCCTATTTGGGTACCCCTTGTTCTTAAAGGCTTGCCTTAATTCCCAAGCTTTGATCTTAAAGTCTTCCGTGGATGAGCAATTGCGTCTCAATCGG
The DNA here is from genome assembly GCF_036172605.1 of Pelobates fuscus. Lineage (NCBI taxonomy): Eukaryota > Metazoa > Chordata > Amphibia > Anura > Pelobatidae > Pelobates > Pelobates fuscus. The sequence continues at coordinate 113,875,062 of NC_086323.1, forward strand.
AGGTACTGGCCGATTGGAATGCCAGCCTTGAGTGGTTTTGGGTGGTAACTAGTCCAGTTAAGGAAACTGTTCGTAGCAGTTTGTTTTTTGAACAAAGTTGTTTGTACCCGTCCCCCTTCCTTAATCGTGATAGTAATATCTAGGAAGTTGATTTGGTTACCTCCTATCTCGCTGGTAAACCTTAAATCGTAATCATTTGTATTCAGGATTTTAACAAAATCCTCAAAATCCTTAATAGACCCTGTCCACACAATTAGGACGTCGTCGATGTACCTTTTCCAGAATGCTACTGACTCTGAATATTTCTGTAAGAGTGGCACCTTAAGGGTTTGATTCTCCCAAGTTCCCAAGTAAAGGTTAGTGTAGGATGGGGCGCACGAAGTCCCCATGGCTGTCCCTTTGATTTGTTGGTAAATGGTGCCATTAAACAGAAAAAAATTTTTAGTCAGTACCATTCTGAGTACATCCGAGACAAAATTGATATAGAGGTTTGAGGACTGAAGCTCTTGTTGTAGAATTGCTTTGATATTATCAATGCCCTTCAAGTGCGGTATAGAGCTATACAGCGATTCCACGTCCAGACTACATAGCACTGCTTGCTCTGGTATGGATATGTCCTTCAAGAAATTTAACATTTGCTTGGTATCCCTTATGTGAGAGGGTAATCTTGACACAATAGGGGACAAAATTTTGTCTAAGTATATACTCAAGTTTTGGGTCAGGTTGCCACATCCTGACACGATTGGTCTACCTGATGGGTTAACTAGAGACTTGTGAACTTTAGGCAGACTATAAAACGTGGAGAGCACTGGCTGTTTAACCAACATAAAATCAAACTCATTCTTGGTAATGAGTTTGTCTACTAAGGCCTGATTCAACAAAGTTTTAATTTCGACAGAGTATTGTGGAGTGGGATCGTGACTAAGAATCTGATAGGTTTCCCTATCGCCCAATAGGCACTGTGCCATTTGGATATAGTTAGACCGATCCATGAGCACTATATTCCCACCCTTATCGGATGGTTTGATTACCAAATCAACATTCTCATTCAGTTGTTTGCATGCCAATTTTTCCTCTCTACTAAGGTTACCACAGATTTTAATATTCTGATCTCCCAAGTCTGCCTTTTCAATATCTCTACATACCATCTCCAAAAAGACTTCAATATTTTTATAGTCTTTCAGATGGGGAGTGAATCGGCTCTTGGGTGCGAGATGCGTGGTTGGAATATTATTTACAGGGTCATTAGAATCAAGTAGTTCAATCAAAGTATCCAAGCAGTCCATGTCTGTGATTGTAAGTCCTAAGTTTTGTGCTTGCACTTCTTTTTTATGTGTGTGATACTTATGTAGAGCTAACTTGCGGGCAAACAAGTGCAAGTCCTTCGTCCACATGAACTTATTAAAGAGTGGGGTCGGTACAAAAGACAAACCTTTAGAAAGTATTTTGGTTTGTACGTCTGTTAGGCTAAGTGAAGATAGATTTATAACCCTTAGGTCACCCCCCACTAGCGTCGGTATTGTCTCTGGCCCCTGCCTCTCTGTGATTGTCTCGTTCGCGGGCGTTGGACTTCGTCCGCCTGTCTCAGCCCTAAAAAATCCACCCCTTTTCTTAATATGCTTTTTGGTGCTGCTGGTAGGGAACTACTGGTTACACCATCCCCTTCGTTATCCGTTGACTCATATTCCGATGTACTGAAATGATCTGAGTCAATTCTAGTTCTCCTTTTCGTCTGACGGTAAACTTTACCTGTTTCAAAATCTGAAGTGTCTCTTACAAATTTATTGTGTTTTTTGATTTTAATTTGATAAGAGAACTTATCCAAGTTAGATTTCAGCTTAACTTCTAGATTTTGGAACTGGGGTTCATCTTTAAACCTTTGAATATTCTCAATTTCATCATCTAGGTTTTTTTGAATTTTGGCTAGGTGTAAGGTCTCATATTTACATATAATCGACATAAAAGTGTTTGAGTATTTAGCTGCTGCGTTCTCCCATTCTTGGTTGAAACCTTCTATTTCAATATGCCTAGAAGGTGGGACAAGAACCCTCAATCCTCTAGGTATAATATTCTTAGCGATATATGTCTCCAGAGTAGAGATTTCCCAGCTAGTTTTAATTTGCTGTTTAAAGACCTTGGTTAGTTTGTTAAAACCACTCTGTATGTCTACTGGGGGTAGCGTTTTAGGCGGAGAGTTAGTAGAGAAAACGGATTCTGCATCTGAGCACCATTGTTTATGATCTACTTTATTTGTAAGGAATCCCGCCATAGATATAAAATGGGGTTTGTTGATCAAATTGCTTGACTCTCTATTAAAAAAGATGTATAGGGCTAGAAAGGGTGCATAACACCTGTATAGAGAAAGATAAAGAAATGAAGAAGCCCTAATAACTCTTTCCTACTGGGGAATAACCCACGAATAATAAATGGAAAAGGAAGACAGAAAGTGTGGAACCAAAGGTTCCTATGTGGAAGAGTTATAAGTGTAAAGGGGGTCCCTACCTTTAATAATCCTAAGGGTATAGGTAAATAAAAAGACAGGAGGGAAAGATAAGGCAAGGGGACTAGCTGTGTAAAGCGGCGTCATCACATGACGCGATCAAACCATTCCCCCTGTATGCGCCGTCTGCCCCCACGTGTGCACTAACGGGAGGGTAGATGGGAGGTCTTATCGTGATTGATAAGCGTGTCATTACATGGCATGCCCAGACCACTCCCCCATACGCTCCCACGTGTGCACCCACTAAGCTTTCCGATCACGTGGTATATAGACCAATCAACACGGGTATCTTCTGACCAATCAACGGATCGGGTGCGCACGCAGGAACGATACACAGCGGCAAATTGTTTCGAGATGATTGTAACAATCCCTATATAAACGAGCATAAAGACAGGTAGAGGCTTATTACTCCTGACGACGGCGTGTTAGCACGCTGAAACGCGCGTCGAGTTTTCATTTATTTAAATTATTTTTTGTGTTCACTTGGGTAGCACTTATGGATTAGTTTAATTTAATTTAATTTAATTCGTTTTTAGCTATTTTAGACAGGAAGGTAGTAGGGTAACAAGGTAGGCACTTGTGGTTTACTCACAGTGCCGAGGTAACAGAAACAGTGCCCTCTTTTTCAGAGATTGGGGGTTACTTTTTTGTAAATTGGCTTTGGGGTTTTTCTTTTCTCCCCTTTAAGGAGGTTACTCTTTTGTAATTGGTTTTTTTGGGGGGATTTTCTTTCCCCCCCCCCAAGGGGGTGTAGTTGCCTCCTCCTCCTCCATTCCCCCCTCTTACAACCCTTCAGTTTAGAGGTGTTTGACCTCACCATATTAGGTTTGGAATCTCTCTGTTTAAGTGGTTGTTTGGATCTGCATGTGTTTTTACACAGCTAGTCCCCTTGCCTTATCTTTCCCTCCTGTCTTTTTATTTACCTATACCCTTAGGATTATTAAAGGTAGGGACCCCCTTTACACTTATAACTCTTCCACATAGGAACCTTTGGTTCCACACTTTCTGTCTTCCTTTTCCATGTCTGGATTTATGTATGTCTGTCTCTGTATGTATGTATGTCTGTCTGTATGTCTCTGTATGCCTATGTATGTATGTCTATGTATGTCTGTTTCTGTATGTATGTCTCTGGATGTATGTATGTCTGTCTCTGTATGTATGTATGTCTGTCTGCATGTCTCTGTAGGTCTATGTATGTATGTCTATGTATGTCTGTCTCTGTCTGTATGTCTCTGGATGTATGTATGTCTCTGTATGTCTATGTATGTATGTATGTATGTCTCTGTATGTATGTATGTCTCTGTATGTCTGTATCTGTATGTATGGATGTCTGTCTCTGTATGTCTATGTATGTCTGTCTCTGTATGTATGGATGTCTGTCTCTGTATGTCTATGTATGTCTGTCTCTGTATGTATGGATGTCTGTCTCTGTATGTCTATGTATGTATGTCTCTGTATGTATGTATGTATGTATGTATGTCTCTGTATGTCTGTCCATGTATGTCTGTCTCTGTATGTATGGATGTCTGTCTCTGTATGTCTATGTATGTATGTCTCTGAATGTATGTATGTATGTCTCTGTATTTATGTCTGTCTGTCTGTATGTCTCTATATGTATGTCTCTGTATGTATGTATGTATGTATGTCTCTGTATGTATGTATGTCTGTCTCTGTATGTATGTATGTCTCTGTATGTATGTATGTATGTCTATATATGTCTGTCTCTGTATGTATGGATGTCTGTCTCTGTATGTCTATGTATGTATGTCTCTGTATGTATGTATGCCTCTGTATTTATGTATGTATGTATGTCTCTGTATCCATGTATGTATGTATGTATCTATCTGTATGCATGCATGTATGTTTGTCTCTGAATGTCTGTATATATGTCTCTGTATGCATGTGTGTAACTGTGTGCCTTTATCTCTCTGTATGTATGGATGTATGTATGTGTCTGTGTGTCTCTGTATGTCTGTGTATGCATGTTTCTGTATGTATGTATGTGTCTGTATGACGGTTTGCCTCTGTATGTATGTATGTTTGTATGGGTCTGAATGCCTGTATGTCTTGTATGTATGTTTCTGTATGCCTGTATGTACATATGTATGTGTATGTATGCCTGTATGTCTTTGTATGTATGTTTCTGTATGCCTGTATGTCTCTGTATGCCTGTATATATGTATGTGTCTATATGGCGGTATGTCTCTGTATGCATGCATGTCTTTGTATGCCTGTACGTATGTATGCCTGTATGTTTCTGTATGCCTGTATGTCTCTGTATGTATGTATGTGCCTGTATGTCTTTGTATGTATGTTTCTGTATGTCTTTGTATGTATGTTTCTGTATGCCTGTATGTGTCTGTATGACGGTATGCCTCTGTATGTATGCATGTCTTTATATGCCTTCATGTCTCTGTATGCATGTATGTCTTTGCCTGTATGTCTCTGTGTCTGTATGTCTCTGTATTATTATTTCTTTGTTTGTATGACAGTGTACCTGTATGACTTTGACTGTGTGACTGAAAAATTATGGCTGTGGCTTGGGAGGAAATACACACAGGTGAAGATGCATTTTTAAATTATTTTTTAAAGGAGGGTAAGGGCGCCAAAATGCATCTTCGCCTGTGTAACTAAAAATCCTAGCACCGGCCCTGCCTGTTGGTCCTGTGTAAAAATGCAGCTCCTTCCAGCTAGCGCCAGGAACTATATTAGAGCATATCCCATGGCAATTCAGTGGATAAATCCCCAAATAAACAGATCAGGGGAGGGCTGGCAGCCTTAGGCCTGGGGGACAAATGCAGTCAAGTGGCCCACTGCACCAAGAGGAGAGTAAAAACACATTTTCCATGTAATTGAAAGGGGGGGGCAGTCACCTAAACAGACACACTCACTGACAGACACACACACACACTGTTACAGGCATACTGACACACACACACACACACACAGGCATACTGGCTGATACACACACACACAGACATTCTGGCACACTCAAATGGGGGACAGGGGTTGAGGAAGGGGATAGGGGCTGAGGAGGGGGGCCAGGTACTAAGTAAGGGGAACAGGGTCTGAGTAAGGGGGACAGGGGCTGCATAAGGGGGGCAGGGGTTGCATAAGGGGGGCAGGAGCTGAGCAAAAGGACAGGGGCTGAGCAAGGAGATAAGGGCTGAACAATGTAACATATTTTACGTTATACGTTATATAATTCGTTCTGCCGCTTTGTACTAGAATGCAATTACTTTACCCACCACTGTGACATGTTAAAAGAGGTAAACTGGCTGTCACTGGAATCCTGACGCACTCTTCATCTTTCCAGCCTTGTGTATTTCTGGGAAGCTCCTGCCCTACCTGAGTAGAATGCTCTCCCCGGCTGTTCCCACCTCCTATAACCTCCGATCCAGTACTAGCATGATATTTAGCATACCGCAATAGAAAAAATAAAGTGACTCGATCCTCCTTTACCTACAGACCACCGCAATTACGGAGTAACCTGAGGGACTCCGTCAAATCTTCATTCAATCTAAGATCTATGGCAATATACCTCAGCACAGAATGCACCTGCCATGGTTGGATATATTTAATAACTGTTATGTATTAAATTTATATATGTGTATGTAACTATATATATATAGTTTGTATATTGTATTTTTGTAATATTGTATCCTATTGTAATAATGCAATGTTATGTGGAGCCAGGACATGAAAACGAGAGAAATGTCAATGTATCCATCCTGGTAAAATATATTTAATAAATAAATAAATATCTTGCTGTGTGTAGTTTCAAACCCAGAGCCAGGGGTGATATGGATCTGGTACATGTGAGTTCTCTCCCAGGTTCCCCATACTATTTTATGTTTTTATTTAGATAGTGTGCAGTATATATGTTTATGTTATTACATTTAAAAAAAGATCTACAGGACTTATTCCAGTTTATTCATGCTACATTATTTAGTATATTTTTCAGGATTAGATAATTATTATAGAGGTACACAAGGTCAGATTAAGCCAAGGTCAAACTGCCAGAGAATCATACAGAAAATAATAAACTTGCCAAGGTATACAAGTGCTCCTATTGGCTGGCATCAAATGATCAACGCCAAAACGTGTGATTATGGTGTTGTTCATATAAAGCAGGGATGCGTCAATTTTAATGCAAACATCAGCAGCATTATAAAAAGGTTCTGGTGACGCATTCAAGTAGTAGAGGAACACAAAAAAAATTATGCAGAGGCGGCGTCAATATAGTGGGTGTACGGGGGCGGAGCTTACCTGCCAAGCGAGCCAGACGCAAATGGCGAGAGCTCCCACATCAGATGCCCTGATTCCGGCCACAGCGCCCGACCACCAGATCGTGCCGGCAGCGGACACCTCTCTTCATACCCGGAAGGGGATGCCGAGTCCAAGGATACCCGTTTCGGGGCTCCCTGCCGCTGAACTGCCCGCACCGCAACCTGCGGCCTGCACGGGTGGGAGCCGCGGAGAGACGGCCGCTCTCCCGGTTCTCGGGTCAAAGAGGGGACACTTGCATATCGCTCCCCGCCCCCATGGACCGGCGGGGGATATCCCGGTCCCCGCCAAAAGGGGAAGCTGCGAGTCGAGGCATCAAGGCAGACACCGTTGCACTCCCCAGCGGAATCAAAGCAGCCGAGCCCAAGATGGCGGACAGGCCTAGCTTCAATACACGTGGCCTGACACAGCTGCAACATAGCAGGAAAAGCCCCACAGCGGAAAAGACGAGGATGGCGAGGCCCGAAACAAGCAGCACCCAGGCCACTCCACCCGGACACATCCAGGAGTTTTTTGACCGGCTTTGCACCAGCCTAGGGTCAAGACTCGGATATAAAAGCCGACCCTTCAAGCGAGCAGTCCGGGCGGTAGCGGCATGGATCCGACCAGCCACCCGACGGCAACTATCTGCATACCCACAGCGAGCCCCCAGAGCGGCCTCCAGAAGGAGACGAAGCCAGAAAACAAAACGGCAAGTAGAGATAACCTGCCCCTTAAGCGCTAGCACTCACCCTCCTCCACGCCCGCATCCAGCAAAAAAGCCCTTAGAGAAAACGACTGTCAAGTCCCAGCAAAGCCTCAAACAGCCGCACCGACCCAAGAAAAGGTCACTAGGCCACAACTCGGCATCCGCCGGACTGAACCTCTGGGCCCTGATAAGACCCCACCTGCACGGCAAATGGTTCCTCAACGCCACTACACAAGGACTACCATGCTGGATTAAAAAGGTGAAAGACTCACCCCCAAAGCCTGCAAGCGGCGTGGGTTAGCGGCCAGTAAAGGACGCTGGGATAGCTAGTACCAGGGACTTACAGCAAAGCTACCATAGCCATAACCATAACAACCCTGATACCTAAAATAAAAACCACTCATGCTGTAGCTTCTTAAATGTTCAATGTTAAGCATTAGCTTCTATTAGCGCAGCCTGTATACTTAGTACAGTATAAAATTTTAAGCAATATGTTTCTGAATCATAACAAGTCTTTAATTCCTGTTATTATTACAACTCGTTGAAATACAGCAATGTAAGCTCGACAATACTTGCAGGATGGTGATCCTGACTATAGATGGCACTAATTACTGAACTTCGCCTGCATAAAACATATACGAGCTTAGCCTATCACGCATATTTTACTTAAGCATAAAAAACGTGATAACCACAACATGATGTGCAACCAGTTGAGTTAAACGAAATATTAATCTAACATGTTATAACAGTTAGCAACATCTATTCGCTTGTTATTATTATGTATTATATAAAAAAAAAAAGTGCATTGTCTTTCTACCCCCACTGTAACTAATGTCTTGACATCAGCATATGGAATGCCGTTGGGGTACCATATGTATACCTGTAACCACTATACGCACTGCAAAAATAAAGAATTAAAAAAAAATATATAGTGGGTGTGCACTGTTTAGATGTAGATCTTCTGATCTGTACCCTCTGCCAGATGCCTATTGTGAGCCCCAGACAGAGAATATCAGTGTTGCCAGAAATACTCTGAATGGCCCAGAGCTTGTATACACCAGGTCTGCATTCAGTAGAGGGAGCAGACCAGAGCTCAGCCAATGATAGCACAGCTCTGCATGGGCCAGAGGGGCGTATTTTGCCCTAACCAAGCAACCGTGCCCTAAAGAGACCACCTGTGATGCCTTAGGGTAGTGCCAATCCTGGGGACCCAGCAAACAACCCATCTGTAACTGATGTTTGACAGTATGTGGTGCCATGCAGAGGATACTCTGCCCCTCCTCAGTAGCCTGCTGTTGCGCGCTCTGACTTCTGGCTGGCACCCCTGTTGCCATGGTGCCCCGTGCGGCCGCACAGCTCGCACATCCCAAAAGCTGGCCCAGACAGAGTTGATATTTTATTCTGCATACTTTATTAACTAGAACTTATCTAAATTGTTTACCTTATCCTTACCAGTCTTGGACTCCTCCAAACATGGTCCAATGTCTCTGATGGTGCAACTGTTATGCTGTTTACCACTTAATGGTAACCTATAGCCTACCTTTGGAAATCATTGTGCACACAACCCTTGCATTTATATCCCTCCCATTCCCCCTCTTTTACTAATCTAATCTAATTTTCCTCTCTGCTGTTCTCTGTATATTTGCATGGTATTTTTTTTCTCAAGATAAGAGTGCTGTTGAAATATCTATACTTGGCTTATTGTTTATATACTGTCCTATGCTGCTTTCACGTTGACTCCATGTATATTGTTTTACCTCTTTTAAAATTGTCAGGACAAACAAGAGAAAACTAAACATGAATGTAAACTTGTTTGAGCAGGGCTCTCTTATCTTGTTGGAACTTCTTGTTTTTTAGTCCACCTATTTTACAGCGCTGCAGAATTTGATAGTGCTTTATAAATAATAACAATAATAGCATGTTATGCTTCATAAGTATCATTTGGAAATACCATAAATACAACTTAACCTAAAAATACTTAACCTTTTTAACACTTTGCAACTTGCACATAATTTTATTCCTACATTAATATTACACAGGGAACGTAAATCTCAAACTCTTGCATCAGCTCCAACAGTGATTTTCAAAGGTAACGGGTGGAAAAACATCATTGGAGTTGTAGTTCTCTAACAGCTGGGAATCTAGGAATTGGCAACCTCTGCTACGATACAGAAAACAATATATGCCTTTAAGATGATAGCATGTGACTTGCAATAACATCAAGGTTCCACCTCTCCACAAAGCCTCTACCAATGAGATGGATGGTGATGACGATTGATTGGGTTCTTCTTATGGGGGGGGGGGGGGGGGTTGTGCTTAACATTATACGCCTCCAATTTACTGCTCTGTAGCATCAATTTGCAGTGGTTAAGTAATGTTAACTATTTCATTACTAGAAAAGAAAGCACTTGTAAAGCACTGGAAACTGTCTGCTGAAATAGTTTTGGCAGTGTATGTGGATTTCTTTTTTTACCTCAATGCAAAAACAAAACTCAATGACTTTCTACTGGGTTAATGAGTCATGGACGAAGAATTAAAAGCTTGAATTGTATACTTGTCTGCCGGAAAATGTAAATCTTTCTACCTTGTGTATTTTTAAGTACCTTTGTCATATAGCGCACCTTTGTTTAACTTGAACTTTTAATATTAAAATACATTGTTTATTTATGTCATTAGTTTTCTAATGTTCTAATGGCATTGTGCTTAGATTAAAAACTAGAGTAAAAAAATAGTATCATAAAATATTAATTATATATGCAACTATCATGTATGTTGATATCCAAGTAAAACAACAGATGATGACGTGTGCCATGTCTGTCCTTTTAATTACAATTTACAGCTTAGCCTTGCATATCTCAACTTAACACCTGGACTGCCGGGAAACCATCATCCTTCAGCAGATGTTTTACAAAGAGACAGGAAAAAAAAACTGACTACTTGACTAGCTATATTTTCCTACCTATAAACACTAAGCTTAAAACATACTTTATTTATTATGGTGTCTAGTTATATCAAATAAAAAGCTAGGCAAACAGAAAGTGTAGGGATATCATTGCTGTAGCGCAAGTGAATCAAAACCATTGTGATGAGGTACAGCTAGTTAACACAAACTTCTTAAAGGAATAGTGACCACATACACACAATCACACACCATTACTGTCACAGGTAAACAACAAAGAGAAATGTTTCTTTATATTATTTTTATTTAAATTACTGATTACAAAGAAGTGGATCTCTTTAATGCTAAACTACACACACATTAGAAAACAGTTTTTTTTTAATGATTCTAACATTTGCTACTGTCCCATATTTTAAAAATTAGTTACAACTTGTGTACTTAAAAATAAACTTGTATAATAATTTCTAATTTACTTGCTTCGAAACATGAGGCTGTAAAGATTTAACATTTGTAGTACTATGCCTTTACACGAGGGCCCTGAAATGAAAAGTTTTCTACTAAACCAAATATGACTTTGCATGCCAAAGCATGGCCATTTTGATTACCACAAACAGTAATTATATATTACGGCCAGACTTTTCAGTAGTGCTAAACATAAGCTCTAGCATGTAAACTCATTGAGCAGGGCCCTCAACCCCTCTGTTCCTGTGCGTCCATTTGTCTGGTTACAATTACGGGTCTGTTAGTCCACCCATTGTACAGCGCTACAGAATTTGCTAGCCCTATATAAATAATAAAACAATAATTTGAACACCAATCCAGTCAAAAATATAAGCATTTTACATGACCTACATTGAATTTAGTGAATAACTCCAGTAAATATGTATGCCATAAACACTATTTTTAATAAGTGATTTAGAAAACTGATCATGTGTGCTATAACTCCATTACATGAAATTAAAAGGAGACCGGGAACTGATCAGAGTAGCATTTTTTTCTCTCAGAGGCTAATGATTACCACACAATCTATTTCAGAAGTAAGGTACAGTACCTATGGTGTAATGGCTAAACAGTTATCTTTCCATTAATTAACCTAGTATACTATACATTCCAATTTCCTGTACTCAACTAGCAAACCCTCCCCCTCAAGAGATGCATTATAGATAGTTCTTTACAGATAGCATTACAAAATTAGTTCTGTGCAAATTATATCCTTGAATTGATATCACTTTGCAAACCTGGATTGTAAAATGTGTAATTAGTTAATCCCAGGCTGGAAATGTTTTTTTCTCCAGCTATGTTTTAAATCAGCATATAAATGTGATTAGCAATAAAAAAAAACCTGTAGCAGAATGTGTCCAAAATTATAGATGTGTCAACATTAGTGCAGATAACTCAAAATAATGCCTCCACTCTTAACAAAACCCCTTTTCTCCCCGCCCCCTCCCCCCCAAAAAAACATGTTTCTTTTTTAATCTTTACATAAATACACAGTGTCCTTAGGAATTTCGGGGAAGCTGATCATCATTATAAAGTTGCACTGAAGGAGAAAGAGTTAAAGGTTATAAAAGTATGTACAAAAGTCATTAGGAGCTGTCCAGTGACTGGAGGAGCTGCCTTTACTTCTTCCTTCCAGATTTCTTTGGGCTGGCTTTTGCCTTTGGTTTGGAGGGTTTGGCCTTCTTTACCTTGGTTGCCTTAACAGGTTTAGCTTTGACAGTCTTTGCCTTTTTGGCCTTTTTGGGAGAGGGGGCAGGTTTCTTCTTGACCAGTTTCTTAACTTTCTTTTCTGCCACTTTGGGCTTCTTGGCTTTTGCCGGAGACTTGGCAGCCTTCTTGGGCTTAACAGCTTTTTTGGGAGAAGCAACTTTCTTGATTTCCTTCTTGGGCTTCTTGACTGGCTTCTTGCCTTCATCAGCCTTGGCCAACCTGAATGAGCCAGATGCACCCACACCCTTGGTTTGCTTGAGTTCTCCAGAGGTCACCAGTCTTTTAATGGACAGCTTAATTTGCGAATCTGCATTCTCGCCTACTTTGTAGTGGTTCTTGATGTACTTCTGAATGGACTGGCGAGAGGAACCAGACCGGCTCTTCTCTGCCTGGACGGCTGCCACAATCATGTCAGAGTACTTTGGATGGTCAGTGGACTTCTTGGCTGACCTAGACCTCTTGGGTTTTGCAGCCGGCGCGGAAGATGAATTCTCTGCCATTTTCTTGATGATTACAGGTGGTTGGAAAATGAAAAGTGTTTTCTGCTTCTTTTTTTGTCAATAGTTCTGCTGCAGAAATGTCAACCACTTATTGCCCAAGGAAGATGAGACAGCCACTGACAATAAACAACAACTGTGGTTACAAAGTCCACTTCTATGAGCCAGCAATGTTTCTTCTCAGCTACTCTCTGCTAATGACTTTCTTTGGGCAGGTTATACCCTCTGAAGTTCTCATCAAACCAGCCTTTGCTATTAGAATATATAGGAAAGATGAGATTTTACTTTCTTCTTTCCAATGTCTTTAGTCAATATAGCAGGAGTTTGCACCTGTCTGTGTCAGCTTTGAGCTGCCTCTTACAAGAAATGGCAGTCTCTGGTAGATTTTTTTTTTTTTTCCAGCTTGCCTTTTTTTTTTTTTGTCAGCTGTCTCTTTGATCGAGCTTGGTGCTTGTTGTTTGCTGTCCCTCTGCTGCTCGGTGACGGTCACAAAAACACTCTCTCTCCTCAGCACCTTCCCTCCCTCTGCTCGCCCCTCCCGCCGGTTCCCGCCTTTTATAGGCTGGGGTCGGACCGCGTTGAGGACTGGCGGCTGCGGGCGGGAAGAGGCAGACATGGCGCCGCTCCGCAATGATCTGTGTTTCTTCCCAGACACAAACAGCTCATTCCATGAGCTCCCGGGGGCTCTGCCACCCTCGCAACGGGAGCCACAGGGACTTCAGTCTCTGGCCCCGCGACCCTCCGCCTCTCTCGGGCTGGGGACCCCCTGCAGCCTGCGTGAGAACCCCGAAAACTGCCGTGCTGTTGCAGAAAGTGCACGCATTTCCCCGTTTCTGGCCCCTGAGTGCCGGCCCCTGGGGGCCCCTTTGGGCTGGGCGTCCGGCTGGTAGAAGCTGCATCCCTAACCTAGCAGTGGGGTTCATAAATTAACTGCTGGGGACTTCCCTGCTTTAACTTTGGGGGGCAAAAGCTACCCCAACTAACACAGAGAGCAGGGAGTACAGCATGTCCATCAGGGATAGGTGGGAGGGTCTGGGTCCCTCTTGGGGGACCCAGCAACCTCATGGGGTGCCCCCCAAGCTCTAACACACCAGTACCCCCAAATCCACCCCTAGTGCCCCACTGTTAAGTGCAATAACACGTGATTGGCAAAACTTTTGCCTCACTTCTCTGTAGTGTTTAAGAGCTTTAGAAGCTTACTTTGGGGCATTTATTAGGCTACTGGGGCAGAAAAATTTACACTGGGACGCAGTATCTGCATGACCCAAACAGAATCAAGAGTAAACATGTACCCCTAACTATTCATTTAATTTATTTTACCCAGAGATTTATATAAATTCATATGGAGCTCACATACTCAAGTATTCTTCTCATATCAGAATGTGTTTACTTAACTATACTCAGGTACTTTTTAACACTCCAGATGGTAAAGGTGAATTTTTTTTAAGGGTAACTAATCCTTACACCAGGTAACCTCATAACTAGAACCCCTAAAGCAATATCAATTTTCTTTTTCTATTGGTAAAATCCTGTATTGATCAGGAGGATTCTGATATTGATCAGATACATTATTTCTCTCTTTTTCAACTTCTTTGCTCCCCTTTGTCATTGGGGGTGTAAGGACTACAGACATTAGAATTTGCGCTCAGGAATTATTTATAATTTCTTTTACAGGACTACCAATCTCACAAAGCACAGGCTTACTGGGAAAGAGAATGTGGGTTCTTTGTTGATAAATGGAACAATGTTTTCTTTTTGTTAAATATCATTGTTGCAGTATGCACCCTGACATTATTACTATTTTTTAACTGTAAGGAGTTGTACCCTGATTCATTTGAGTCATTCAGGGTTAATATATTCTTTAGAGTTTTAACAGAGATACAGTTTATCTGTTCAAGCAACTCCTATAATTAATATAAAAAAAAATAATGAATAATTAACCACGTCTGTAATGCAGGCTCCTTAACTATAGTCAAGTGCCATATGGTTTTTGGATGCAACAGGAATTATGGGGTGCGAGAAGATTTAGGTCTGTTACACATCCAGTCCTTGTGGTTCCTGATGTGAGTTGTTTTTTTTTTTTTTTTGCAATGTGTATTTTAAGAATATGAGACGTTTATGGGTAGGAGAAGGTATTGAATATCTTATATTCACACACATTCTCCAAAATAAATAAGAGGATGTGTGGTTTTAATCCCAACCTCCCTGGATCCATGACTAACACAAAGAGATTAAGCAGATTGTTTTTAAAGATCTCAAACCCTTTAAATTGCTTTGCCAAGAGCAGTACAGCTCGAATCGCCATCTTGCTGAAGGGAGTTGCTATTTTCATCTCCCTCTCTTGACACAAAAATAAACAGCCAAGTTTTAGACTGGGGAAAGCTCATGGATTTACATAGAAAACCAAGTAGATACATAGTGAAACGAGGTTGCCCAAAGGAGGTTTGGTGTGTGTGTGTGTGTGTGTGTTAATACAGACACAAAGGGTTTTGAACAACTTATTGAAAACCAGCATACTCCCTCCTTCTAGAACAGACGCCCGGTCATTTTCTGCTTGACATTTTATTCTAGACACTTTGACACATTGTAATAATTTCAAAACAACAACATTCTATTCAATTCTAGTTTATATGCTCAATCCCAGTGTTTTTAATAGTGTGTGTGTATGCATGCATTCCATATGTGTGTGTGTGTGTATATATATATATATATATATATATATATATATATATATATATATATATATATATACACCTTTTAGTTTAAATAATGTTTAGTTGTAGAAAGGTATGAGTTGAAGGAATGTTTTTTTAATTAGGAGCTCTCCAGATGCTGGACTGCAACTCCCATCTTCCTGGGACAATACTTGTTTAAATGCAACATATCTGAGTACACAATGAGTATAAAAAGTTCTAGCAACTAATGACAATATAATAATGTAGTAATTGAGGTGTGCCCTTATTGTAAAGTACAGTGCTATATTTTTAAAGTAGCAGGCTCACCCAAAAGGTAGATCTTGAAGTCTACCGCTGAATGAAACCATTCAGTGTTTTGTTTATTCCGAATACACTGAGTCGCAGCATATTGACATACTAATTATACAATTAAGTCAAACAAAGCTGATTTAGATAAATTCTTTTACTGGACTTTAGTCACCGTTTGCCTATTTTATCCTACATTTTGCCTCCAGTAGGTCAGTTTGCTATAATTCAGAGTTTAGTGAATAAACCTCACAGTTGTGTTTCCTGGAGTTTTAATAACTTGTGCATAAAAAACATGGACCCCTCGACAGGGTACGATCTCCCCCCCCCCCACCGTGGACCAGAAGGCGAGGACGCGCGATAGCTGGGAGAGCAACGCACGGCACTATAGCTAGGCTGATTCAAGCACAGAACATAGGATATATCACGCACAAGGTTGAAGAGAGAAGAAATAGGGAAGGAAACTCCACTCATGCTTACAAGCCCGCCACAGACACACCTTGATAGTTTAAAGGTATTTAGTATTGCTGCATACACACACGATAAGGTTTACAGCATAGGATAACCAATGACAGGAACACAGAGCGGAGCAGCGGGGCCAGCAAATCTAATGGGGGTAAACTGATGCACACCCAGGGCACAGGGAACGGAATCCCCTTCCACAGGGAAAAACACACTCCAAACCCGGCACCCGTCCTAGACGACTCCCTGGACTCTGGGTGTCACTACCACTAATATGGCGGCAGCTTTCCTATAAGAGATACATAAGCCGCACTAGCCCGTCATTGCTAAGGTGAAAGGGGGACTCCAACGAATATTTTGGGCTATCACCTAAGGCACACATAATACGGGACCTGCGAGTCCAACCTGTGAATGCCCAATACGTAATGGAGTGACCTGCGCGTCACCAACGCTTGCATTTACGACAGCTACTCTTACTGTTATTTTAGATGACTTGATCAACTGATGGGACCTGCGCGTCCACACTGATGCTTTCTCTCCATTGCCACAATGTTGCAAGATACTCAATAAAAATATATTTACAAAAAAAAAACATGGACCCCGGTCTTTTAAGTACAGTTAATAGTTAACTGGTTGTATTTTATTAATAAGAAGTGCTTTAATTTTCAGTGTAAAACACAGAAGACATATTTTAATGCAATTTTTCAGCATATTATAGTTTGCTTCATTTTTCCTCTAATAATGTTTTTTTTTCCTGATCAGTTTTGTGCAGATTAAGTTGTTATACTTGGAATCTTCGTATTTAAGGGGTTTTCATGCACCATAACTACTGCAGCATATTGTAGTAGTTATAGTGCAAGGAACAGTTCCTCTCAAATTACTTAATTCCCTTTCCCATTCCTTGCTCACCTAGTAGAGTTGTGTTGTAAGTGTACGCACACTAAGCACATTCCTAGGCCCACTCCAGAACATAGTGCTGTTCACCTATAAGTGTAGGAAACTGACATGCATTTTGTGAGGAGAATTTGTGTGTTCACCCTGCTCAAGTAAATGGACGGCTCATTGAGGAAGCTTGACGTCCAACTATCATATCAATAAATTGTGTTAGAGAAAATAAAATGTGTGTGAGGGAATTAGAGGAACACTCCGGCATTAAAAATATTTATTTGGGGGGGCTTGGCCTGACCTCTCGAGGAGATGGACATCTGAGCGATCAGCTCCGTGTGAGAATCCCTTAACACAGCAATTAGCAGAGAATTAATCATGACCCACATACAACACACCTACAGCTACCGGAGAACGTACCCGACAAAATGGCCCAACGTTCCACAAAAAAAGCCAAACTGAAGACACCTTCCATGCAGATCACTGCCATGTCTTCGCCGCCACGCCGCATCCAAGTTGGCACCGGTAGGCCGATGTCACCGGGCTCAAGCTCAGACAGGAGCGATGTTACCTTAATCTCCACCAAAGACCTCCCAGCCACAGAATCCTCCATTCAAAAAATGCTAAGTGGATTGCAAACATCCTTACAAGCAGATTTCGGCAAACTAGCAAAAGAAATAAGAGCAGACGTCAAACCCTGGGAGACCGTACCGACTACCTAGAAAACAAAACGGAGGAAATTATTACTGCACATAATAATGTGGCTGCGGCCTACGAAAACATGGAGGCAAAACTTCACTCCATCGTCGTAATATTCGTATACGTGCCATTCCCGATGAGGTTAGCCCCAACAACCTGAGAGCACATGTCAAGGCACTATTACATCTGTTGGTCCCAGACCTCCCAGAAGAAGCCTTACTCTTCAATAGAATCCATCGACTGCCCAAGCCTAAACACCTCCCGGCATCTACTCCACGATGTACCATTACAAGAGTTCACTATTACACTACCAAAGAGACTATAATGCCGGCATCAAGAAAACAACCGACCCTGCCTGAAACGTACGGCAATATTCAGCTGTTCTCAGAGTCCACGCTGGCAGCAAGGAAGAACTTCATGCCAATTACCAGAGCCCTGCGTACGGCAGATATATCCTACAAATGGGGATTCCCGGCACAACTTATCATCGAGCGCAACGGCACTGAAAGACACCTTCTTACCCCAGAGGACGGAAGAAAGGCCCTGGCGGAGTGGAATATACCGATAGACACAAACACTCAAGAAATCTCAACCGGACAAGAGGCTGCCAAGTCGCCGATGAAACTTAACCACGACTGGAACACTTCGGCTACAGCTAAGTGACTCTCTATACAAGACCCTGAAGGCTTAAGACAAACATATTTGCACCCATGATTTTATAAAAAAAATAGAAAAAAAATAAAAAAAGAGAGGTGCATGAACTTTAAGGCATCATATGCCATAGTTAGGATTTTCATGTTAGTTATGATTTAAACGCTTTTTTTGTTTACATTAGCTAACATTAGCAATGTTATATGTTCAGTTCAATATGCACAAGGCAGCTATACCACACTATAGAAATAATAATTGAGCATTAGGAGACCCTCAGGTTGTTACTGCATGACTCCCTTAGCAAACACTTATACCCCTTCCAACCGAACCAATAACCACCCCAAGACCCGCAATTTTAGGCTGCTGACAAAGTAAATTAAATAACCCAAAACGCTAATACTTCGCGGCAACTGCTACACATACTGAACATGTCCACTTAATGGTGATACGCTGGTAGGGGATGATCAATATACGATGGCGGGCAAACGCAGACCCTAGATGCCCCTACAACTCCCGGATAACAATCGTATCACCCTCATAGACGTAATATATCGTCTAATATTGCACATTTAGGCCGCACAGGTACTTAAACGCTATACCTCCTGTAACAGAAGGCTATATCACTCATGCTGGTTATCATAAACGATCAAGACCAGCACAATCTAATGAGTAACTAGGACAGGTTAGGGGTAATACTCTTCTATAAGATATATGTTTTGCTATTTCTGGTTTGTATGTACCCTATATCTCTCTACATGGTTAAATACACCATAAAGACCCCACCCGCCACATAAAGGCAAGACATTTAGTCATGACAAAAAACAGACACAGCTCTAGGTGTGAGGATCTGACGATACAGTGTATGCATACCACAGTCGCTATATGAAGTCCAGGCTCCCAGGCTGGAGATTCCCAGTCCCCGGACAGGGACTCCAGAAGCCATGGAAGCAAAAGACACACAGACAAAAACTATTAAGCCTACCCTCAGTTCTTCAACTGAACTAACTTTAATAATAGACTGGGAGGAGGGGTATTTCCCAACCCCCCTAATCACCAGTAACTAACCCTACCAGATTAGTGGGATTCTCCCTCCCCCACATGGGCTTCAGTGTCCAATGGATATTTGGAAAACTAGGTCTCGCCATACCTTATATACTCGAGTATAAGCCGACCCGAATATAAGCCAAGGCACCTAATTTTACCACAAAAAATGGGAAAACGTATTGACTCGAATATAAGCCTAGGATGGGAATTGCAGCAGCTACTGGTAAATTTCAAAAATAAAAATAGATACCAATAAAATTGAGGCATCAGTAGGTTAAAGGTTTTTGAATATTTATTTCAAAGAAAACCAGTAAACTAGCTCTGTAAGTGGAAAAGAGGGTCAACAAAAACAATATGGAATCAACAATAACTTTAAAAGTACAAAAACCTTAGCTCAATCAGCAACCAAGCTAAACAAAAGGGTGACTCAGGTTGATGGGAGTCTGATTCCCGCGCGGGCTAAGTAATAGCTGGGAGGAGTGATGTGCAGTCATTTCCTCCCAGCAGTTATGATCTCATCACAGGGGGCCCAGTCACGCTGTTAAAGCGCCCAGCACTGTCCGGGCCCCCAGACAATCCGTATCCACCGGGTGGCCCTAACAGCACGGCCACCCGATGGACCCCTTGGACTGCGGCTGCGTGGGCCGGGGCCGCAAATGATGATGGCGGCGTGTACCCACGGTAAGGACCCTAACTCGAGTATAAGCCGAGGGGGATTTTTTTCAGCACAAAAAATGTGCTGAAAAAGTCGGTAGTTTGTTCTATGTTTTCTGTTATACCCCTCACCCTGGTTCCCCCCCCCCCCTGTCAAAACGACATGTCGCTACCACAACATGAACATTTCCACGCCACAATTCTATAACTCAACAATACGAACAACCAAACTTAGACAGCCACGGCCAATGACCCTCCATTTTGAGGCACACATCCCGCTGTGATATACCTCACAACCATTGAAGTAGATCAGCAATATACATATATATCAGAGATACTCTCCTTCTCACGTAACATACTTTCCATAAACACTAAGGGACTCAACTCGCCTCATAAATGGCGCATGGCCCTACTGGAAGCGAAAAAACACAAAGCCCATATAGCATTCTTCCAAGAAACCCATTTTCAACAGCACACCATCCTAAATTTTCCTCCAGACAATTTCCATTAGGCTATCACAGTACATACAAAAAAAAGAAGACTAATTAGCAGTGAAGTATCACTCCAATTCATAAAAAAACTAAGTGACAAAAAGGGACGATACCTTATCATACAATGTATCATTAACAATGCCCAATACACTCTAGTCAACATCTATGGCTCACACAACGACCAACACATCTTTCTAGATCATGTCCTTACTTTAACGAAAGCACACATGTTTGGGGAAATCATCATTGGAGGAGACACCAATTTTATTTTAGACCTATCCTTGGATACCACCTCATCTTCCAAAATTTCACAAACGACAGCTCAACGAAGAGCGCGCTCCACCTCACTCATAGACAAGGCTCTTCTTGCCCACGGTTACTCCGACATATGGAGAGACCTACACCCTCTTGAAAGGGACTATACACACCATTCTCTGGTACATGATACATACTCCTGGATAGACTGGTTTCTAGTTCCAACACTACAGGCTTCAAAAATTTCCAAAGCCGATATAGGCAGTATCTCCTGGTTAGATCATGCACCAATAACAATTTCTATAACTACACAACATCCCACTAATGGAAACCGCACATGGCGACTTAACGACTCACCATTCTCTGGTACATGATACATACTCCCGAATAGACTGGTTTCTAGTTCCAACACTACAGGCTTCACAAATTTCCAAAGCCGATATAGGCAGTATCTCCTGGTTAGATCATGCACCAATAACAATTTCTATAACTACACAACATCCCACTAATGGAAGCCGCACATGGCGACTTAACGGCTCACTACTCACTGACCACACATTGGTCTCCCAGATCACTAAAGATCAGGAGTCTTACTTCTCCATCAATGACACAGGTGAGATGGGGGTTGAGACTCTATGGCAAGCCCATAAAGCAGTCCTCTGGGGCCAACTTATCAAACATGCCAGCTATAACAAAAAACAGTGCACGAAGACATACATGGATACACATGCTGAGCTTGACAAGCTCACCTGCATGAATAAACACACACCATCACAAAACAAATTATCCGACTACAGGCCAAACTGAGAGACATGGAACTAGCCAAAACAACATACCTATTGACAAAAATTAAACATAGATTTTTTTAAAGAAGGGAATAGAGCAGAGAAAATTCTAGCAGCTCAACTTAAATCACAGGCCCTATTCTCCAGAATAGCATATGTCCACAACACAGAAGGGAACAAGATCACCAACCCACAGGAAGTGGTAGAAGAATTTTGCAGGTATTACAGTGATGATCTATATAACTTAGCCAAGGGAACTGACAACCTAACACCCAAACAAGGAGATATAGATGCCTTCTTGAAGGATATACACCTACCATCCATTACCCCAGAAGACTATCATAACCTAACGCAGCCATTTACAACACAAGAAATTATAGATACCCTCAACCAATTGCCGAAACATAAATCACCCGGACCTGATGGGTTTACAAACCTTTACTATCACACTTTCAAGGATATCCTGGCACCTCACATGTCCAGCTTATTCAATCACTGTTTTCAAACAGGTGCTTTGCCCACAGCTATGCTCCAAGCTCATATAACAACACAAAACCAGGAAAACCCCCGACCCAATGCTCCAACTTTAGACCCATTTCCCTTCTAAACTGTGACACTAAAATATATGCCAAACTGTTAGCCAACAGACTAGCCCCCATATTACCACACATTGTACATAATGATCAATCAGGTTTCATAAAAGGGAGGCAAGGCTCTAATAATACTTGGAAGATTCTTAATATATTATCCCGCGTAGCCACGGAAGGGACTGAAAGTCTACTTTTAGCCCTAGATGCGGAAAAAGCCTTTGACAGACTCAACTGGATATACATGACATCAGTACTAACTAAATATGGCTTTCCACAAGAACTAATACAAGGGATCATGACACTCTATAGAAACCCCACTGCTCGAGTATATCAATCAGGATTCCTGTCCTCACCATTTGGCCTTACCAATGGCACTAGACAGGAATGGCCCCTGTCTCCCCTCCTCTTCATACTTGCACTAGAATCCCTAGCCCACAAAATCCGACAAGATCCACTTATCACGGGAATACATATAGGAAACTCTAACTATCGACTATCCATGTTTGCAGATGATATCCTACCCTCCCTCAGCAAACCAGAGATAGCCCTGCCCCGACTCATGAGTTTATTACAAGACTATGGGCTTATATCATACTATAAACTCAATAGCACTAAAACACAAGCCCTGCCGATACATATACCTACAGCACAAGTAAACTGAATGCGTCAAACCTTCAAATTTGACTGGAGACAAAAACACATTACATAATTAGGAGTGAAACTAGCACTACATGCCCCAAAAATGGTGTCCCTCAATTATGGACCGCTACAACACACATGCACTTCTTATTTTTAAACATGGAAACACATCCAACTGTCGTGGTTGGGCAAACTCAACACTATCAAAATGGTACTACTACCCAAAATTCTGTATATATTCAGAATGTTGCCTTTACACATATCACCGTGCGTCCTTAAAACCCTCCAAGCAACCTTCACAAGAT
The DNA here is from genome assembly GCF_036172605.1 of Pelobates fuscus. NCBI lineage: Eukaryota > Metazoa > Chordata > Amphibia > Anura > Pelobatidae > Pelobates > Pelobates fuscus. The sequence goes on from NC_086323.1 coordinate 113,898,084, forward strand.
TTGTTTGGAACAAAGCAAAGGTACGACTGCCTCTTTCCCTACTCCAACTCACACAACAGACAGGGGGTTTAGGTTTCCCAAAACTGACTACTTACTATGAGGCCGCCATCCTCGAATCCGCTATATGCCTCCATGCTCCCAGACACACATTTCAATGGGTTGACATGGAACATGACAAAATACTCCCACATCCCCTGTTGAACACTTTGTGGTCTCCAAAAATATATAGACCGCAGAGACTCCCGCTATACTGCACCACTATGCTGACTATGAAAGTTTGGGACAAAATATTGGCCACCATGTCTGAGAAAGGGAAATTTTGTACATATGCCCCATTGGGGGCACTAGAAGGGGTGTCAACGTGGTTATCGTTGAAACCTTGGTACACCTATGGTATCAACCACATCAAAGACCTTTGTTCTCAAGCAAAACTCATGGCAAAACTTCCAAAATACGAACTACCTACCTCCTTTATATTCCAATAACTACAATTAAAAAGCATGGTGCAATCTAAAGTGACATTACAGCCTCAATTAATACTACCGCGCATAAATCACACATTGGCTATTATCACAAGATGTCTATCTGCACCGACTAAACCCAAGTCCTTAACCCTATGCTACAAGACCCTCGTAGGCCACACACCACCACACTCTTTCAAATACGTAGCCCAATGGGAAAAAGAGGGTATGCCCAAACTCACGAACAAACAGTGGCTACAATCATTGAATGCGCTTAAAGGTCTCACATCCTGCTTGTCACACATTGAAGCTCACAAAAAAGTAATATATTGATGGTACCTTACTCCACAAAGGCTCCATCAAATATATCCTGCAGTGGACCCCAAGTGCTGGAGATGCATTTCAGAGGAAGGCACTATGGCCCATATTTGGTGGGAGTTTAACGGGATTAAACCCCTGTGGTCACACATCCAACAGATACTAAAAATGATAATAGACTATTCGATGCCTCTCACACCATCGGTGACACTCCTGTTGCTCTTCCCAACCAGGTGGAAGAAATAAGCTAAAAAATTTGCCTCCCTTGTCATACTGGCAGCAAGGAATCTTCTAGCCCATCATTGGAAAAGCACATATTGTCCCTCACACAAGGAACTGCTAGACAAAATATACCAATATTATAGGTATGAGACACTTTCCTCAGACTCCCACGAGAAAACAAGACAAACAGAGCAAATGTGCAAACCATGGCTCACACGAATAAATCCCCCAAAGTCCTAGACTCACCCAGGTCCACACTATAGAGGTAAAAACCAGAGAGACCAATATACTCTTACAGAGATATACCACGAACCCCTCTGAGGTTATGCATATTAGCACACAACATGAGCCAATCAGGTTCCACGCAATATAGAGACAGGTTGTTATCTATTTATATATAGTAATAAACTAAAGAATGGACGTTTGTATATTCAGCATTGTATATTCAACATTGTATATTCAATATTCAACATAGTATATTCAACACTGTAAACCATACTATGTGGTATGGAGAAATCTGATGTTTTGGTCATGTCATACCCCCCCCCCCCCTCTTTTTTTTTTTTAATTCTGTACCCTCATTTCTTTTTTTCCTGAAAAATAAAAAATCTTTAATTTGAAAAAATATATATTTTATTTGTATTGTTTTGAGTTCCCCTTGGATTATTTATTTTCAGCTCTCCCTTGTAAATTATAAGAAGGAAAGAAATTGAAATAAAACTAACTTTAAATCTAGCCGCTGCACACTCGATAAAGCCATCGTCCGTGATAACTTTTTCCAACCCAATTCACCCGTTAGAAAAGCCATGGAGAGACAGGATGCATGTGCTTCAAACTTCGCCAATCATATCATTCTCATAGATGAACACTGAATCTAATGCTTCTCTATGAGAAGCATTAACTGCTTTCAGGGACATCACTAAGCAGGAAGGTCTTAATGAGGAAATGTTTCTAAGCATGTTCTCTTGTAAACATTGCAATTTCTCAGAATGCCAAAACACACACAGAGAACTACCCAGCCAAACACACATCAGAAACCTATACAAGCTCACATTGAAACACACAGATAGAGATGTACATTTCGACACACAAACATATATCATTTTCATGCTGAGTCACTAATGACTGGGAAGTGCCATGTCCATTTGTATAATGTGTTATCATAAACTGGAGTGCTCTGTAAGATGTTTCCTGCAGCTGACATGGAAAGTTTTTGCCTACAGCCAGTTTTAACTGTATAAGGACTTACCAAATTTAGATTACAAGCATATTTTTTATCAATACCTTCCCTCTCAACCACATGTTTACAAAGGCTAACATAGTAATGAAAAAAGAAATACGCAAAAATGTATCCCATAAAGCCCCACTTGACTTCCTTTTTAACTCAGAGATGATTTTCACTGCGTGGTTAAAGTAAATTCTTTGACAGGGTTGCTTTTGGCTTTTCTGCATCATTGACATATATTGTATGTTAATGTCATGGTTATAGCCAGCAGGGACATGGTACTCCCTACTCCTACGCCCACCTCCACTTCCTTTCTATCCATTTGCTCCTAGCAGCTGGTAATGTCTCTCCAAACCCTGGTCCCATCTCAGCAAACTCACCACATACTAACCCAAGGATCCACACTAATCTCATACCCATCTCATGTTGCTCTAAATCCTCCTTCAATACTGCCCTCTGGAATGCACGCTCTGTTTGCAATATTACAAAATCCACTGCTGTCCATGACTTCTTCATCTCTCGTTCAATAGATTTACTAGCCTTAACAGAAACATGGCTCTCCCCCTCTGACACTGCTACCCCTGCATCTTTGTCCTTTGGTGGTCTTCTACTTACCCACAACCTAAGAAACTCTGAATGTAAAGGTGGTGGTGTAGGGTTTCTCCTCTGCCCTCACTGCTCCTTCAAACCTCTACCCACCCTCCCTTCCCTCTCTTTCCCATCATTTGAAATACATTCAATTCGCCTTTACAAACCCTTCTCTGCTAACATTGCCGTTATTTATCGTCCCCCTGGTTCTTCTCTCATCTTCCTTGACCACTTTGCTGCCTGGCTACCCTATTTCCTCTCATCTAATATTCCATCCCTACTTCTCGGGGACTTCGATATTCCCATTAGCTCACCTTTGACCTCTGCAGCCTCTAAACTACTCTTGAAGGGAGAGCGAAAGAGGAGGATCAGTTTTAGAAGGAGGAAAGACAAGGAGCTCAATTACTTCCTCCCTCGGGCTATCTCAGTGGGCTATTTCTCCCACCCATGTAGCTGGCAATACCCTTGACCTAATATTCTCTTATGCATGTACAGTATCTAATATCTGCAACACTCAATTTCCTCCCTCTGATCACCACCTGAAACAGATACACAAACTTTAGGAGTATCATCATTTTCAAAATGTTTATGTTTCCAAATAGGGAATATCAAGGAATATCCCACTTGGTTAGGTCAGTTCTAATGTTATTTAATAGGGGTAGGTAATTTGCTTTGAATAGACCCACTATAGTAGAGTAAGATGGACTCTGAGGTCCTTGAGTCCAGAGGATGCCCAGTAAAATCTGGAAACTTGTGGGATATGTGACCTAAGCTGATTTGGGATGCACTCTACATAATTGCTGTTTTTTTCTATTAATTCTATTTATTTATTATTTATTTACCCCATCTTTATTTTTATTATATTTTTACCATTTTTATATCATCTTCCTTTCATTATTGTTACATTCATATTTTTATTTGTAATTATATTAGTTGTATCCGTATTTTTAAAATAATGTTTTTATTTAATACTTATCTATCTATCTATTAAGCATGTGCATGGGGAAAATTTTCGGTTCGGTTTGGCATTCTGAAATTCGGGATTTTCGCATTTCGGGACTTCGGCAATTCGGCACTTCGACACTTCGGAAATTCGGCAACTTCGGAACTTCGGCACTTCAGCACTTTGGAACTTCGGCACTTCGACACTTCGGAATTTCGGAACTTCGGCATTTCGGAATTTCGGGACTTCGGCACCTCGGGACTTCTCTTGCAGCCGCTTGGTAGATAACTCCCTAATTCCCACGGTATTAGGGAGTTATCTACCAAAAGGCTGAAAGACCTAAATTGGTCTTTCAGCCAAATTTACTAATACTAAGTAAAAATTACTTAGTATTAGTAAATTTTGCCCCTACTCGCGGTATAGCATGTACTCACTGTTTAAAAAAAATAAAAATAGTACCCTCCCGGCCCCCACCCCTGATTGGCGGGTGGTGGCCCTAATATAAATTGATGGGGGGGACCTATTGTCCTCCCCTCTGGCCCCCACCCCTCAGCGGTGGGTGGGGGCCCTAAATACTAATAAGGGGGGGACCTAATGTCCTCCCCCTGGCCCCCACCCCTGAGCGGCAGGTGGGGGCCCTAAATACTAATAAGGGGGGGGACCTAATGTCCTCCCCCTAGCCCCCACTCCTGAGCGGCGGGTGGGGGCCCTAAATTGTAATAAGGGGGGGACTTAGTGTCCTCCTCCCTTGCCCCCACCCCTCAGCGGCGGGTGGGGGCCCTAAATACTAATAAGGGGGGGAACCTAATGTCCTCCCCCCTGCCCACACCCCTGAGCGGTGGGTGGGGGCCCTAAAAAATATGTTCCCCGCCCAGGTGACTAGGGGTCCCCAAACCCCTAGTCACCCCCTCCCCCCAATAAAAATGATCTCCCTACCTACCCCCCCCTCACCTTAAAAACTAATGAGGGGGGACCTTTAACTAAGTATCTGTAAAAAATAAAAATAAAACTTACCATTCGATGTTTTCTTTCTTCTAAAATCTTATTTTTTCAGTCCCCAAAAAGGGCAAATAAAAAAACCATAATAACTGACGCAATCATAAAAAACAAAACAAAAAAAAAACGAGCGCAAAAAAAAATAATCCTCCATGGAGGGCTCCGCGCAGACTGAGCTCTGCAGGGTGAGGGAAGGCTTATAATGCCTTGCCCCGCCCTGCAATTAGGCTCAGAGCACTCTGATTGGTGGGTTTAAGCCATCCAATCAGAGTGCTCTGACAGGTAAATGAAGAGACTGACAGGTAAGTCTCTACATTTACCTGTCACAGCACTCTGTTTGGTTGGTTTGAAATCCACCAATCAGAGTGCTCTGTGTCATTTTACACAACGTGGGAAAGTTCTTTGGAATTTTCCCACGCTGTGTAAAATGACAAAGAGCACTCTGATTGGTGGGCGTGGAATCTAACCACCCACCGTGCAGGGGGGGAGGAGAGTAGGTCCCCCCTCATTATTTTTATGGCCCCCACCCACCGCGCAGGGGTGGGGGCCAGGGGGGGAGGACAGTAGGTCCCCCCTCATTATTTTTATGGCCCCCACCCACCGTGCAGGGGTGGGGGCGGGGGGAGGACAGTAGGTCCCCCCCATTGTGATTTATGGCCCCCACCCACCGCGCAGGGGTGGGGGCCGGGTGGAAGGACAGTAGGTCCCCCCTCATTATTTTTATGGCCCCCACCCACCGCGCAGGGTTGGGGGCGGGGGGGGGGACAGTAGGTCGCCCCCCACTAGTGTGTATCAGGGTACCTGAGGACAGGTGTCAATCCATATCTGCCAAGTGACCCTATGTAAGGGGAACAGTCCCTATTCTGCTCTGTGTCAGTGTGTATCAGGGATCCTTAGGATAGGTGTCAATCCATATCTGCCAAGTGACCCTATGTAGGGGGAACAGTCCCTATTCTGCTCTGTGTCAGTGTGTATCAGGGATCCTTAGGATAGGTGTAAAGCCATATCTGCCAAGTGACTTTATGTAGGGGGAACAGTCCCTATTCTGCTCTGTGTTAATGTGTATCAGGGTCTCTGAGGACAGGTGTCAATCCATATCTGCCAAGTGACCCTATGTAGGAGGAACAGTCCCTATTCTGCTCTGTGTCAGTGTGTATCAGGGATCATTAGGATAGGTGTCAATCCATATCTGCCAAGTGACCCTATGTAGGGGGAACAGTCCCTATTATGCTCTGTGTCAGTGTTTATCAGGGTCTCTGAGGATAGGTGTCAATCCATATCTGCCAAGTGACCCTATGTAGGGGGAACAGTCCCTATTCTGCTCTGTGTCAGTGTGTATCAGGGATCATTAGGATAGGTGTCAATCCATATCTGCCAAGTGACCCTATGTAGGGGGAACAGTCCATATTCTGCTCTGTGTCAGTGTGTATCAGGGTCTCTGAGGACAGGTGTCAATCCATATGTCAAGGTGTCAATATGTCATATGTCAGGTGTCAATCCATATCCATTGTGATTTAGGATGTTAGGTGATGTATGCCCTTTATGGATTAAAACCAGACTGAGACAGAGTGTGAGGACAAGGAACGGGACATGGCTAGCTTGGTATCCAACCTTGTGCAAATGGGGAGTTTGCGGTTGTGCAAATGGACTGTTTGCGGTTGTTTGCGGTGCGTTAAACGGGGAGTTTGGTCTGTCACTGTGAAGCGGGCGTAACCCTTACACTACCTGATCTATACAACATCATTCCTGATGTTTTAAAGCACGTTATTCCAAACAATTTAGGAATGTTAGGTGATTAAAACCAGACTCTGCATCAACTGTGTGATTTTCCATGGGAGTTTTGCCATGCATCCCCCTCCGGCATGCCACAGTCCAGGTGTTAGTCACCTTGAAACAACTTTTCCATCACTATTGTGGCCAGAAAGAGTCCCTGTGGGTTTTAAAATTCGCCTGCCCATTGAAGTCAATGGCGGTTCGCCCGGTTCGCCGGTTCACGAACGTTTGCGGAAGTTCGCGTCCGCCGTTCGCAAACCGAACATTTTGTGTTCGCGACATCACTACCTGGGACCTTTCCCATGTGAGTTATTAATCCATGGAATAAAGCATTTCAGACTGTTCACACAGAACAGTTTTTCCCAGTAGAATTTTAAATGTAAGCATTTTTATACGTTAAAGGGACACTGTAGTCACCAGAACAACTACAGCTAATTTGTTCTGGTGAGTAGAATCATTACCTGCAGGCTTTTTGCTGTAAACACTGTCTTTTCAGAGAAAATGCAGTGTTTACAGCCTAGTGATAACTTCACTGGCCACTCAGATGGCTGTTAGAGATCCTTCCTGGGTCATGGTTGCCTAAAATGCATCCAAACATTCAGTATCTCCTCCCTCTGCATGCAGACACTGAACTTTCCTCATAGAGATTCATTGATTCAATTCATCGCTATGAGGAGATGCTGATTGGCCAGGGCTGTGTTTGAATCATGCTGGCTCTGCCCCTGATCTGCCTCCTTTTCAGTCTCTGCCAATCCTATGGAGAAGCACTGTGATTGGATCAGGCTACCACTTTTGATGATGCCAGCAGACTGCTTGTTTTTTTTAGGCAAACAACATGCAGATCTACAGCTTCTGGCTTGAATACAGTAATGTTTTGCTATATTTATGGAGGCATGAGGGGCCCAGGGGGGCTAGATGGTGGTTTTAACACTATAGGGTCAGGAATACATGTTTGTGTTCCTGACCCTATAGTGATCCTTTAAGTGAATGAAATCGAATGCATTATCCATCTTGTGTTCTCTTCATCTTCAGTTGGAGACATGGTTGCACACAAGCCAAAGATGTTCAGTGGGTGTTTGAAACTGCAAGCAAAGACATATTGAAGTGCTACAAAATCCAATCAATATATCTGTTCCATATATTTTAGTTTATATCCTGGTAATGTATACGTTTAACACATAAGTGAGGGATCTCCATATATCTTTGTATTTTCTTTCTTTATTCTTTGCTTTTTTATTTTATTTTTCTTATTTTAGCATAGGGTTTTATATTACTTAATTGATTTTGTTCAACACATTTTATTCAATTCATATAAAAAACAAGATGTTAAATTTTGTACTGAGCTGTTACTTAGGTGTGGGTCCATTTCACAGACATGTCTGTGCGTTTACGAGGTTATATTTACATTATATTTAATTATTGTTAATTTCCCCCTCTTATAATATTGTAAAGCGCTAAGGGTGCTATAAAACTGTTAATAATAATAATAATAATAATAATAATAGTGGGTGACCCTGGCGGGTTCTAGGTATGCCACTAATGAAATATGTTACATTATGAATACAATTATAGATGCAAATGCTCATATGGATAGGTAATCTTGAAATCTAATAGTGTGCAAAAAGTGGAGCGCTACTTAATTTCCTAAGGAGGAGGGTATATATAATAGGAAACCTGACAACCTATTGAGTAAATGATATGCAAATAAGTGAAAAGTATACCCTTTGCCTCTAGAAAAATACACAAATAAAACGTCAATAAAATTACTCATGTAATAAATGCAACAGACTAAATAATAAAGTCCAATAATAGTCTGTGCAAGTCCCTTTGTTCCCGATGTTTTCTTTTTTGGTGTTACTCCATGATCAAATAAATATGAAAATGCAAAGAAAAAAAAGGGTGAATTAGTGATACACCATTTCACTACAAAAAGGGAATCCTTTGTACAAATAAGAATATTAATAAATTGACTTTATTGTGACTTAATTTATGTGAAATTCCAATTTTAATTTATGTGAAGTTTTTTACATTGATACTTAGCTTCTAGCTAAGATTCCAATAAAGTCAATTTATTAATATTCTTATTTGTACAAAGGATTCCCTTTTTGTAGTGAAATGGTGTATCACTAATTCACCCTTTTTTTTCTTTGCATTTTCATATTTATTTGATCATGGAGTAACACCAAAAAAGAAAACATCGGGAACAAAGGGACTTGCACAGACTATTATTGGACTTTATTATTTAGTCTGTTGCATTTATTACATGAGTAATTTTATTGACGTTTTATTTGTGTATTTTTCTAGAGGCAAAGGGTATACTTTTCACTTATTTGCAAATCTTGAAATCTAGCTTTAGGATTCTACAAAAATAGTAAACTTGTCTCGCAGTGTGACAATATTTTAAACATTAATTTTCTTCTCTTTCTCTCTATCACCATCATCCGTGTTAACAAAGGATTATAACATTAAGGCGGCCATCTACTTGAAATGTGATACAGTATTACCTGCTTTTATTGCCGAATTATAGAGTAAGACATTGGTAATCTAGTACAGTGGAACTGAAAATCGCCAGTGTTGAGTAAGATCTGAACTGTGCCACATCACAAATACTAAGCATTTTTAGCATTTTTGCCAATCTACTCAGATTTCAACCAACAATCTTTCAAATTTTCTCTCTCTTTTTTAATTTTTTTATTTATTTATTTATTTTTGTCGTGCACAAGTTTAACAAACAGCCTTGGTTCGCCACAGCAGCGGTATCAAGGTATGTATAAGTACAGTACATAACATGGGTTGTGACGTTCGTTAGACAGGCAAATTTTTACGTTGAACAGAATGACATTGGAAAGTTACACCGCTAAATATAAACTGAGTTGGTGATTAATTTCTCGCTTCCAGCTTAGTTTTAGCAATCGCTGCAGAGATATCAGCACTAGTGCACCACTGGTTAGCATGTCTATGGGGTAACATGGATTAATACAATAAGAGTAGGTCTACAATATTATCACAGCAGCCTCCTACAGGATAACCCAGTATGGGCAGATTTACCGTTTCCAGCTTAGTTTGATAGGTCGCTGCAGAAACATTAGTGCTAGCACATCGCTGGTCTTTATAGCTATGGGGTAACATGTATAAACAGTAAGAGTAAGTAAAGACGATTATCTCAGCATCCTCAAAACAGAAAGCATGGTAGGAGCAGATTAAATTATACTATGAACAATATGGGTTCAGGCAACATGAAGTTATGGAGCATCAGGATTTTTCTCTCTTTTTTAAGATTCAGTCCTTGGTCATATCTAATCATGTTTTATGTGCTTATGGTTTGGGAGTGGTATTCCTGTTATTATTATTATTATTTTTTAATTGTGTTATTAAATATTATACAATATACTATGCTATCTCCATTTTTTCTCTCAGTTGTCCACGCTAAAGAAAGAGAACATACATTTTTTTTGCACAGATTGCATTGCCTTTACATATTTTTTGAGCCATTATATGGCACTCTGCATCTAACCATTTAAAAAGACACTCCACTGCCTAAATACAAGATAGATTTGCCAGCCCTCCCCTTCTAACCCTGCCCAGACTTTCTATGGCTGTCCAATCACAGACTTCCCAATGCAGCTCAATGAGAAGTCTTTGCAAGGAAGGTGTTCTGAGCAATTGCTGCCTCTTGGCTGAGCTAACCAAACCAGGAAGTAACATAACCTGTTGTCTGCTTGAACGCCAAGGGGGTGTAACTAGTCTAATTTACAAAAATATAATTTACATACTCTGCACACATAAAGCTTTTCCGCAAACTAAAGTGCTTAAGGGGTCTGGAGTGTCCCTTTAAGCCCTTAAGGACACATGACATGTGTGACATGTCATGATTCCCTTTTATTCCAGAAGTTTGGTCCTTAAGGGGTTAAGTTTATTTTACCATTCATTTTACATGACATTAGTATTGGTATACATGTATCAATGAAAGAGCATGCCTAATTAAGTCCCCAGTTTGTATGATTCCTAAATATATATATGTTTCCTATTCTATGTTACCGGTATAATCATAGTATGATATAGCCACTGCCTGTGAAAACAACTTTTTTAAAAAATACCTAATTCGTGTTTTGTTGGCTGCAGCATGAGGCCCCTGACACCTGCTATGTTACATCTATTTATACAAATTGGTATATTTTTGTTTGGTATGCCTTTAATATTATATTTAATATTAAACAATAATTCGATCCAATAGAATGTAATGTATATTACCAAATTGGGAATTTTTGTTATTTCAAAATACTTCAAAGCTAAGCTGAATAATCATAATTTGGGCAAGTGAAACATTGTTTATATCAATAAAATTTAAATATATTTTGTATATTTCAAGAATGCATATTTCCCCCAAGGTTATAATTATGTGATTCTCAATTTCTATTGAAAAACATAGTGTAGTGGTGTTTTTCATTTTGTTTAGTTTTTTATGAAAGCTGGCTAAGTATAAGGAACTGTAAATGCTTGCATTCCTTGAGTGACAAGACAAACAATTTGGTTATCAGAATAATAAGGAAATCCGAAAAATAATTGTAATATTTGTAGTTTATTAAAAAAACAAAAACAAACAAACACATTTTATGTTATAACCTTAAAACTACAAATATCAGTGTTTCTTTGTTGGCCTTTTTGTTACACCAAACCTTACCAAGATTTGTGCAGTGATATAAATATCTAAAATTGCCAAAATTAAAAGGGTTACTCAAAACATCATAACCACTACAGCCTGCTGCTCTCCTAATTGGTGACATGCTTCCAGCTTCTGCTAAGTCACAGAAGCTGGAAGTTGATGCTCTTGCAATTCATTGGCTGAGAGCTTCAGCTGTCTGTGCTCACGCAATGAATGGCACACTGTGCAAAGAACAGCTGACAGAATTGGCATTAGGCAGCCTGGAACTCTAGTTTCAAGCTGGCTGATGACACCACATGATGGTACTGGAGGTAGAGTTACAACTCTAGCAGCAGAGGGGCAAAACTTAGTATATGCAAAGTTTCACAACAAAACACTGCACATACATGCTGAAGTGGTCAAGGTACTGGGAGTAACCCTTTAAGAATCTCCTCACTGAAATAGTATTTCTGTGTAGGTTTTTTTTTAAAATTTGTTCAGAGATGCAATTATACAATTCTATAAGTTAATAATTTACAAGGTGAAACTTGGATAGTGTGTTTTTGCATATAAGGGCTTGTCCAAAACAAACTGTTAAGTTTGATACAGCAAAGTCTGTTGAAGAGAAAAAAACAATATATGGATGGTTTGGTTGGATAAATCATTAAATAAAAAAGTACAAAATTGTCCACGTGTTTCCAAATGTCCTTCACCACCAAAACCTACACACAAACACGTTTCTCACTGACTTAGCTGCACCACACTGCCATGTTCGTTATGTAAGAGAGGATCTTAAAAATGTAATTAGGGAAAAATCAAAACAAAACCCGCAAATGCATAGAAACTGTGGCAACTGGAGCGGTGGTACAGACGAACCACAGCTGACACCTACATCCCAAGCATAGCAAAGTGCAAACATTCCAATGGCTATACAACTGAATTCTTGCTTAACTCGTTTTCTACCTTTCTGTTATATCTTTATTTTTCCTATGTTTAAACAAAATACCTTGACACTGACAGCTTGTTCTTGCTATTCTCGCAAAGAAGAACATTGTCTGGAATACTGTAACCAATATTATTCCAATATCTGATACCTGTAATACTGCATTGTACGCTGCACGAACTTTACCTATATGTACTTTTCAATCTGAGTGTACCTTATCATCAAATGCTGTCATTGCAAAAATAAAGAATGGCTTGCTGAGTAACCGAGCGGTCGCTGTGTTGTGGAGCTCCAGTGCAGCGTTCCGAAACAGAGACCTCTAAAGCCAAAAAATAATTTTCTTTTGGCATCAGAGGAAAGCTTGATCTGCCATATATTACGTCAGTGTTTCAAGTCCGCAAACCCGTCACCGCTCCTATAGGAGCAGTCAGAGACATAATTGCTGTCACAAGAGACATAGCGGCAAGATCCGCCATAATGAATCGCTCTAAAGGCATGGGCACTGTGCACTTTGAAGGACACTCCGCAACGCTATACAACGATCTTTCGTTCTCCGTCCTAGCGGAAAAGAGAAAGTTGGCTCCAGTCGCCAGGAGTCTACGCGATCATTCCATCAAGTACCGATGGGGGGCAGGCGGATTCCTGATTGTCCCTCATGGGACTGAAACACTGACTCTGGCATCCACTGACAATGCAGAAGCGTTGTTTCGTGCCTTGGGCATGAAGGCCCCTCCGGTGAGAGAGAAAGCAAAACCAGAGACATCGCTAACAGAAGCTATTGACCCAGGAGAAAGCGGCTCGAAATACACCAAAAGGCTAAACAGCGGTATCATACAAAGCCTAACCTCAAGGCCTCTGCAGGCCGCCTGATCCCTGATGACCACAGCGGCATTAGAAATGTACAACACATCTTCTGTCTTCCTCACTAGTATACGCATTATTTAAATATGGAAAATGTTCAATATGTTTATTCTCTTGCTTTGTCTCTACTCGCTTTGTGTAGAAAGTTTTTGTACATGCTCCCACAACCATTGTATGGTTTTCTGATAATTTTTAGAGATATTGGAAAAGCATTATGTTGCGTGCATAAACGCTAATAAAAATATAAATTGAAAAAAAATGTAAGCTCGTCTGCCATATCAAGGTAAATCCTCTTAGGTGAGCCTACACTAACAATTCACCTCGCTTTTTTTAAACTGAAAGGCAAAATCTCTAATGAGAGAGAAAGGGGCATTTTACTAAACCCCTACTCCGTATTAATCCTTAATAGAGAGCACATGGGTTGAGAGGCGGCACTGTAACATGGCTGTCTAATACAAAAGTAAATGTGAACATACAAAACTAAGCCCTGCGCTCGAGCTCCTCCTCGTTAAAATAGTGTGCAAGTCATTTTTATTTTTTATTGTATCTATTAGGGCTAATGTATACTATAGTCATTGCTGCCTCCCAGCATTAAGAGGAGTTTGAGCGCAGTGCTTAATTCTGTATGTTACTACTGGAACCTCAAATGGGATTAGGTTCTATGGTCAGATGAACACACTGAAGTGATTCTGTATGGAGAAATGATCTCATATCTCTTGCCATGTATTCTCCAACCTCATCATTCATTATAGGAGACGACTGGGAACTGTTATCTTGGCCAAGGTAGGTAGCACAAATCATTGACTAAAAGGGTGCCAATAATGTCACAAAGGTTCTTCTTTTATATGTTGTGTTTGCAATTGTTTGATATCCATGAGAACAACAGCTTATGTGTATTTTTGAACAATCAAAAGGTTAAACAATAAAGATACTTTTTCACAACCTTTTTTGCTCATATTTACCAAGGGTGCAAATATTAGTGGACATTTACTTATGCATCATTCAGCTACCCCTAAAAATTAGTCAATACACTGACCATACTCTATGACGCACTACAATGAGCTAGATATACCTTTTGTCTGTTCATTTTATTTTGCAATGTGATGTTTCTTACTTGCACTGCTGGCACCATCTAGTGGATTCCATCCTCTTGAGCTGTTTTACTCCGTTGCCTGTTTAACTTTACCCACTGCTCTGGCTATACTTATCCACCTAGCTTTTGCAAAGAGAAGTGCATACAATCCAAAAAGTCTTAAGCCTCCTCACCTGCACTGGACTCATTGCCTCCATTTACGGATAATTTAAGTGACTATGCATCCTCACCATTGCCTAAATCATGTGAATCTATTTCACCCTCTATAGCTGAAATGTTGACAAATGTTTGGACGATATTGGATGCCAAACTGAATATTAAAACGCCAATTGACATAGCTATGTCTAGTATCACTACACATTCAGCCTGGATGCATTTGACCAAATATAGAGAGAGAGCAGGAAGATTTGACCTTTCAGTTGCTACTACAAGTGGCGGTGCAACAGTTACAGATAGCTTCCCTCTCCTCTGAACCAGATGACCTGGGAATAGTGATGTCGCGAACATAAAATTTTCCGTTCGCTAACAGCGAACGCGAACTTCCGCAAATTATCGCGAACGGGCGAACCGGGCAAACCGCCATAGACTTCAATGGGCAGGCGAATTTTAAAACCCACAGGGACTCTTTCTTGCCACAATAGTGATGGAAAAGTTGTTTCAAGGGGACTAACACCTGGACTGTGGCATGCCGGAGGGGGATCTATGGCAAAACTCCCATGGAAAATTACATAGTTGATGCAGAGTCTGGTTTTAATCACCTAACATTCCTAAATTGTTTGGAATAACGTGCTTTAAAACATCAGGTATGATGTTGTATCGATCAGGTAGTGTAAGGGTTACGCCCGCTTCACAGTGACAGACCAAACTCCCTGTTTAACGCACCGCAAACAACCGCAAACAGTCCATTTGCACAACCGCAAACTCCCCATTTGCACAAGGTTGGATACCAAGCTAGCCATGTCCCGTTCCTTGTCCTCACTGATGTCATTGAAGGACTCTTCCTCCACCCAGCCACGTACAACACCAAGGGTCCCCGAAAGGTGACAACAAGCCCCTTGGGACGCCTGCTGTGTTTGGTCTTCCACCTCCTCAAAGCCACCTTCCTCCTCTGACTCCTCTTCTTCAGACTCCTCTCTCTGCGTTGCCTCTCTCTGCGTTATTATAAGGTGTGTTAAGTAGTACTATTCCTATCATTTTAATCCCTGTTATGTCCCTTATCAGGGGACGTGTATATGGAATCAATTTTAGGAACCGGGAGATGGAAAAAGATGCTTGGTCGGTCCTCCTACTTAAAATTTGGGGCACTGCGCGTGCAATCTAATGTGCCACCAGATAGGAGTGGTGTGTTAAGTAGTACTATTCTTATCAGTTTAATCCCTGTTACGTCCCCCTCATCAGGACTTTTGTAGTCGAATGTATCGCCCACTGTCAGTCCCTTCGGGATCCATCCCTCATTCATCTTAATAAAGGTGAGGTAATCTAGACTTTTTTGACCTAGGCGACTTCTCTTCTCAGTGACAATACCTCCTGCTGCACTGAAGGTCCTTTCTGACAGGACACTTGAAGCGGGGCAGGCCAGAAGTTCTATTGAAAATTGGGATAGCTCAGGCCACAGGTCAAGCCTGCACACCCAGTAGTCAAGGGGTTCATCGCTCCTCAGAGTGTCGATACCTGCAATTAAGGCGAGGTAGTCTGCTACCTGTCGGTCGAGTCGTTCTCTGAGGGTGGACCCCAAAGGGCTGTGGCGATGCGTAGGACTTAAAAAGCTCCGCATGTCCTCCATCAACAACACGTCTGTAAAGCGTCCTGACCTTGCAGGCGTGGTCGTGGGAGGATTACTTTCACCTCTTCCCCTGTTAGATGCCCTGAAACGCACACGCGTGAAGGAAACTGACTGCTATTATTTCACAGTCAAAAAAGTGTTTTTTTTTTTTTTTATATTCTTTATTTTTATTGTGCACAATGAGTGACAGACAGCCTTGATTCGCCACAACAGCAGAGTCAAGGTATAGATAATTACAATATGCAATACAGATTGTGACATTCGTTGGTCAGGCACATTTTAATTTTTTCTGTTAAGATTAACATACGGTTGGTACGGTGCAACATTTATGAAACTCCTAAAGCTGCTGCGCTTAACTGTGGATTAGTTACTTGGTTATCTGAGAGCTATTTGAAGTCTAGCTGATGCTTTTCGCAAATGCAAATGTGGATTCAAAGGGTTAAGAAATTTTTTTTTACAATAAATGACGTTCGTCATGACATTAAACATTTTGTGGTTAATCCGAACCTTCACGTTACATCGTGTGTGCGGTAGGTAGTCAACATTCAGTACATTACACGGTATGAACAGCATCACATGCAAAGTCTTAAACCCATTTTTGTTTTATCTAGCATAAATTCCTCTTGGCCGTACGGCCGGTTAGGTTAATGCTTAGCTGGAGGTTGCGGGACAGTGATAATGGCATTTACCCAGGGCTGGGAGGTGCCTGGTATGCTCTTGGCCATGGGCCACTGGGCAGTTGAGCCATCATGCCAGCTGGTAAGTGTGAATGGGCATGTTTAGGTAGAAGGAGGATGGCGGGGGGGGGGGGGGGGGTGGGGGGAAATGCTGGGCGAGACATCTGGCTGTCAGCTGTCGGAGCCAGATATAGGCTATGGGAATCTGTACAAGTTACTATGGCATATTAAAGTCAAACTGTAAACCTAAAACAATAAACCTATAACAAAATAATACGCAGTTAAGACATAATAATAATAATAATAAGTCTGCCGGTGCTGCTCGTTTCAGGTGGGTGAGTCTGGTGCGCCCGGTCTTGTTCCCCTTGGCACAAATGGACTGATATGGGCAATAGACCATGCAGGTTGAGTTTCCGCTGGGGCCGTGTCTGCCGGTAGGCCCAGGGCCTGTAGGAAGGCCGGTGCGTCCGACTTGTGAGTCAGGAGGTGCGTCTTGCTTGCTTTGTGCGCCGTCAGTCGGTGCTGCCCCCATTTGTATGTAATGGAGTTCTCGCGGAGCAGTTGTGTGATCTGTCGAAGAGATCTCCTCCACGACAAAGTGTGCCTGGAGATGTCCCTATAAAATGTTAATTGTGCCCCCTCAAATTGAGTCGTGGGTGAGCCTCTTGTGGCTCCCATGAGCACTCCCCGGTCAGAGTCCCGAACAAACTTCACGAGTATATCTCTTGGAGCTTCTTGGGGAGCTTTGGTGGCTTTGGGTAATCGGAAGCAGGAGTCTACCCCTGTTTGCTTTGCCTGTTTGGGTAGTAACAAAGTGGCTATCAGCCTTCGGCAATAGTGGATCAGCTCAGGTTTGACCAGCGCCATGTCAGCTTGGAACATCGTTTGAATTTCCTGCACTAGTGCCTTTATGTCGGCTTTTGTGGCCGGTGCAGAGTCACCCAGGTCCGGGGATGGCATGGTCTTTGTTTGTACCTTTTTTGTTGGTGAGTAAGGAGCTGTTGGGCTCTCGTCCTCCGACGATGGAGAAGTGCCAGCGCCATCTTGAACGGGTCCGGCCGCGTGGCTGTGCACAAGAAAGCTCCGATATCTCGGGAACCTGAGCTCGGATCCGCTTTGTATTTCTTCGCCTTCTTGCCCACGGTGTAAGGCACTTTGGAGGTTTAGGGTGGTTCGGTAAATTTGCCGTTTTCTGCCTGTATTTAGCGGTATGTAGAGTTTCCTCGAGGAGCTGCTGCAGGCTGCGTCCTACTCGCTCGGGTGCTGGCTCCTCCCTTAAAAAAAAAAGTGTTGTTTTTTAAATGTACACTACTGTTACACCAGATATGAGTTGCACTGGTGTGACACTGTGCCCTGGCAGGCCCTGAAACGCACACGTGTGAAGGAAACTGACTGCTATTATATTACAGTCAAAAAAGTTTTTTTTGTTTTTTTTAAATGCAAGCTATTGTGACACCAGATATGAGTGGTGGCACTGGGCAAGTGGGCACAGTATACACTGTGAGCCTGACACACACGCTGGCAGGCAGGCAACTGCAATTAGATTACACAGGAAAAAAAAAAGCAGACGTTCTAGCCCTAAAAAGGGCTTTTTGGGGTGCTGTCCTTACAGCAGAGATCAGATGAGTCATTCAGGACTGTAGTGAACACTGAATACACTAGCCTAGCTATGAATTTCCCTATTAAATCAGCAGCAGCACGCTGTCCCTCCTCTCACTAAGAATGCAGCTTCAGAATGAATCTAAAATGGATGCTGTCCAGGAGGTGGGAGGGTCTGGGAGGGAGGGTCTGCTGCTGATTGGCTGGAATGTGTCTGCTGACTGTGAGGTACAGGGTCAAAGTTTACTCAATGATGACGAATAGGGGGCGGACCGAACATCGCATATGTTCGCCGTCCGTGGCGAACGTGAACAAGCTATGTTCGCCAGGAACTATTCGCCAGCGAACCATTCGGGACATCACTACTGGGGAACAGAAGCTGCAGAAAAAAATGTATACTAGTTAAAGCATTCTGGGATATCTCCTGTACTGAAAAATGGCTACTTACAGTCCTTTATTTTCCTTTTGATTATGAGAAGCCAGTTTTGATTGAATGAGCCAGGTGGTTTCATAAATGATGAATCCACCCAGTTCAGACCAAGACCAGTTATAAACAAAACGGCCATCCTCCAAGCATACCATAAATCAGGAGATATTCTGTCCCAGTACTTTTCTGCTAAAATGACACACCGCATGAGGAATACAGCTTAATATACCCCACAGTAATGTTTGTATATATTGGATTGTCCATCAGCAAACTCAACAGAAGTCTCTAATTTTGGCTCCCGCTAGTTAAATGTTATGTTATGGAATATTGGTCAATGTATTTATGCTCCTTACAAATCTAACCATCTTGCTTAATTGCATATCTATCCCAACCATTCATATAAAAATATTGAACCCCCAAGGTAGATACATTGTTTTATCTGTGATTTTACTTTGGTCAATAAATATGTCCTTAATGAACTTTATGAACCTTTGTATAATGTATCGCTTTCTTTTCAAGGTGGTGATTTTCAAGGGCACCAGTCATGCAAGGTACAATTTATCTTTTTAAAGAGCATTTAATCCTCGCTCTAGATTGTGCTAGTACATGTATTGATTGAGAGAAATATCTGTTAAAAAGTATATTAAACAAAGGTGTTGGTGCCAAACAGAAATACTAGAGCAGCCAAGCGAAGCTGAGGTAGCTAAACTCACCTACTACCTCGAAATAATACAGACAAAGCCCAATATTACAAAGAAAAGTTATACTAAAACATAAATTGCATATAGAGCAATTATCACCTGAAACTAGGTACAGAGCATACTATCTAACATAAGATCAAAGGAGTATCACCTGTTATAGGTAGACTCACATTTAATACCCTATTTCCATTGCTATCTTTATTTATTTTTTAAAAAGTAGCAAACTAGATATCATAAGAGTTTTCTCGAGTTCCTGAATCTTTCCTATTAATACAGAAGGCACATAAAGTGTCTAAAACAGTGCTGTGAATACAATTCCTAGATACCAGGGTAAAATGTCCCACACGATAGCATTTCCCTAGTCCATGCAGTCTATTCCTTCCCACAGGCAGATCACAGGGGTCTCCCTATGGTACATAATTTAGAACCGGTGGATGTTCAGCGAAACCTTAACGCTCAGGTGAAACATTATACACACACCCCCATGTCACACCATACCATATTCACTTTTAGATTTCCTTCTCCTCTCACCCATGTGTCTGCCACATATCTCTGGCTGTAACATTCTCAAAATTGTTATTACGGACTATGCTCAAATTCAGGTGTAACGTTGGGTCCTCATTTTCCCAACATTGGAAATTCACCTCGTACTTGTCTTCTTTTGACTTGCTTGTGAACATGTAGTAGGACCATCTTCATGGGTGGTAAACCTCAACATCCTGATATTGTTCTGGGCAACCACCAAGGCAGTTATTTATGAGTTGACACATAATTAACTATGTAGTGAAACATAAAAGGGACTTAATGAACAAATTTTACATTTGGTTACCAAAACCCATGGGTTTTATATTGCTTACCCACTGGATCTTACTTAACCGAGCCTACGCTGATGCCATGCGACTGTTGGATACATTTCTAATGGAGTGTACACTGATCGAAAAAGAATATTGTGTATGGGGTAGTAAACTTCTCATAAACATGACCAGACAGACACACAGTTTCTCTCACATTATCTATTTCTTACCATATTTGAAGAATAATTTATTGCATTTTCTCACAATTGCAATGGTGCTAGACTCTAACCCCTGATGAGCAACGCAACATTTTGAATGCCCCTATTTATTATGTCTTCATTAACTGCACTGTTTAACCCCTTAAGGACACATGACATGTGTGACATGTCATGATTCCCTTTTATTCCAGAAGTTTGGTCCTTAAGGGGTTAAAGAGATCTACTATGAGAGAATACATTTCCAGTCTTTGACACTAGCCTGCACTATAATGTTGTCCAAGCCAGATGGAGATGCATCTCTTGTACTGTCATATAGGTTGATCACACCAGTTAATTTATTCACCAAGATAGTGGCCGGTAGCCTGTAAACCCTACCGGCAGAATTCACCTGCAACAATTGGGTTTTGTTAGAGGATATCACTCTATACAGATACTCTTTAGTGCTTCTGGTGCCATTATTGCCTCATGTTCACTCCCAACCAAAAAAAAGGCATTACTGTTCCCATCTTTTCTAAGTTTTGAAATATATTTTTTTATTTATCGCTATATTTTATATGGTGGGAGAAGGAAGTATCGAATTCACTGAATTTTTTTTTTTTTTTAAATAGTAGTATAACAGGACATAGTGCACTATTTTTTATACAAGTGGGTGGAAGAATAAACCTAGTGCAGTATGTTATGATATTGAGGTAGTGTAGAAGCAGATTAAGAAATACACTCACAATTCATAGAGACTCCAACCGGCTCCCAGAAAGCAGCATAGAGAGGTATTATCCCTATTTAAGGATCTTGTTATGAGGATA
This sequence comes from Pelobates fuscus, assembly GCF_036172605.1. NCBI lineage: Eukaryota > Metazoa > Chordata > Amphibia > Anura > Pelobatidae > Pelobates > Pelobates fuscus. Next base: position 113,919,151 of record NC_086323.1, read on the forward strand.
AAAACAGAAATGAAAAATATAATGTTCGCTGTATTAAATAGACAAAAGTAAAAGAATTGGAGAGGGACTATTGGGGAGCAAAATATATTTTTTGCTCAGTCCATAGGGCTCAGGGGTCTCCACCAAAAGAATAGGTATCCAGCTCCAGCAGTTAATTTATCCACACTCCAAGTAATGGCTTGGATTCTGATCCAGTGTTAATTGGGAGGGGGTTCCACCAAAGTGTTGAGCGTTCACGGGTATTTCCCTTTAAATTGCAATGTCACAGATATTCCCCAATTACATAAAATGAAAAGGCTTTTTCTCTTTGGGTGAAGCTCCACTCTCCTTGGTGACACTCTTCCACTCTTGCTGAGATCTTTGAGATTGATGAGCTCAGCCTCGCTATTGCGTTCTCACAGAAAAGCATTGGAAGACAAAACGCAACACAGCGCCAGTCAAATGGTTTCTATTTCAGTAGGAAAGACACAAGAGGCAGGTTAACCCTGCCAAGGAAGAATTGTCCCTCTTGCAGAACAGCAATGTTTTACAATGAAGTGGTCTGGGTGCCTATAGTGTTCCTTTAATTTAGTCAAACATCATGAACTATAGTTTGGATACTTAACACTGGCACCCTTTAAAAACAACCATTTTGCATCACTTTTTCCATTTAGATTTAATTTATGAAGATTATGATATTTATGATAGTAAGGCCATCACCACATGTTTATCTGTGGTTTCTGTTGGGTGTTTGCTTGTGGTTTAAATGAAGATTGTATATTACAAGTGAGCAAAGGAAAGCAGACACTTGGGACAAACAGACTCCAGCTTTGTTAACTACATGAAACAGAGTGGGAGTGAATCCCAGGATTAAATGTACAATGTTTCCTTGAAGATATTAAAAAAAAAAAAAGGAGTTGCATGAAGATGTGTTTTTCCAAAATTTTGCTTCCAGTCTTGGAACAACTACTTTTAAAACAAAAATATTCTTTATTTTTGCGGTGTAAAAGGGTTACAAAGAATCTTGTAATGCCACAACAGCAAGCACAAGAATATCAATTAATAGAGGAATACAATATACATCAAACCAGAGACATATAAAAACTGTATGTTACTTAACATTATGATAGTGCAGCACATTATTTTTTTGTAATGTAAAGATCAGGCTAGGTAGACACGTCTAGGGAACATAAATGGTATTTAGAACGCTGGAAGTTTAACCATCTATGTGGTGTAGTATCCCATGTGGCTGCATTCCTCTTTTGTAATATATTCCCCATTGTAGGCGGGTTTGCTTATAATTAGATTTGTAGAATACAATAACATTTCTTAATTTAATCCACAACCAAGCCGGAGACAGAGAAATAAGAGACTGACTTGAAGTCATACTCGTTCTATATATGTCTGCCTGAATGTCCTGTAATTCTGGCTGCTTGTCAGTGTCTGAGCATTGTAGCTACATTGATAGGAAGGACTTTGTCTAGAATAACTGAGCATATCTAAAGAGCAGGGTTTATGGAGCAGCATATGGATTATAGAATGCCCATAGTGCCCAAATGAGTACAGATGTGTGTATGTATGCATGTCTTGCTTTATGTGAGGCTTTATACAAGGATAACAAAGTCTAACAAAGACGAAAAAAAAAAAAAAAAAACCACAAAGAAAACCCACATATAAAATACATATCAACTTTATTAAAAACGTAATGAAAGGGCCACCTGGGGATGACAAGATATAGATAAATGGGAACCTTTACGGCTATCAATCCAAGGACATCACAAGCTGAAAAGGCATTTCCGGAAGTCCTTTTAATTAAGGCACAATGGCAATTAGGTCATTAACCTCCCCTCAATGAATTAATGCAATTAAGACAAATCTACAAAACAACCCAATGAAATGTTGGAAGTTGCTGAATGTCCAATACTGGATGTGACATTGTTGATAGGAATTTGTTAGTTCAGAGTAGAGCACGCTGCAATTGTTTATAGTGTACAAAAAATACAACAGAATTTATCCACGACACAGTGAACTGAAAAAAATGAAAAATTGGAAGTGCTTAATTTAGGCAAAAATAGCCAAATTTGTAAAAAAAAACAAAAACAAAAAAAAACCAAACAAACAAAATGCTACATCTTTGTGATTTTAGCCACAATTCTGCAATTTGGTTTCAAAAAAGACATTAGCCGCCTTTACCATACAAAATAACCGCCATGGTTGTGGAAAGCACATTTAAATCCCCTAAATATAAGAGATGATTAAAGAGTTCAAGTAGAGACACCTCCTTCCTTCCAGCAGCAATAAGAGTGCCTCTAAACACCGTAACCAGTAAGGGTTATACACAGGTTATGGTACTAAGAGTCTTTCTGGCACAACCTCCCCTCTCAAATGGTTTGAGGGGTTTGATACAAACCATGTCTCGTTCAGCACCTACAGCCTGACCCCTTTGCTGTGGCTAGGCTAAAGAAGTAGTAAAATTATAATTTTGCATGGCAATAACTAGCTGAGAGTACAGAGCTACTAGTCCCTAGCTTTCTCAGCTAATCAGATTAATCCAAATTTGGACAGTAACGCAGACGTTTACTTTTGTATTAGATTAACTGCACCAGTGGACTCTGCTATTTGTAAAAACTGAAGAGAAACAGTTTGACCCTAACTGGGAGACTGCGCTGGAAGGCTCTTTGCATCACAACTGCTACATTGAGCTGTAGTGGTTATGGTTGTTAAGAGTGCCTGTTTAGGCAGTGTTGCTGTACTTTTACTCTTTAACCCCTTAAGCACCAAACGTCTGGAATAAAAGTGAATCATGACATGTCACGTGTCCTTAAGGGGTTAAATAAGCGAGAGTCCTGGGTAGAAGGCATACATTTTAGGTTTTTGTTGTTTTCATTATGGACATGGGGAAACATTTGTATTTTTTTATGCTCAGTTAATGCTGTGTTTTACTTGAAACAATGACTTTGTAAAAAATATTGTTTTAAAGCATGTCTTTCACATACTTTGTTTTACGAAAATAAAAAATAGATTGGGCTTGATTTCCTTACAGAAGGAAAAATGCTTGAATTTGTTAAATAACTAATCTTTATGCAGATGTAATGTATAGAATTATAAAATAATAGTCTAGAACAGGGGTAGGCAACCTTTTAGCAGCACTGTGCCGATATAGGATTGTGATGTCCCATAGCGTGCCGATCCCCAGGCCTGTCGCTACCAGGCAAGCAAACCAAGCAATTGCTTGGGGCCCCGAGCTGGCCTGGGCCCCCAAGCAGGGCCGGCGCTTCCTATAAGGCTGCAGCTGCCTGAGGAGAAGGGGAGATGAGGAGAACACATGGGGGGGGGGGGGGGGGGGTGAGGAGAAGGGGAGATTAGGAGAACACAGGGAGTGGGAGGTGAGGAGAAGGAGAGATGAGAACACAGGGAGTGGGAGGTGAGGAGAAGGGGAGATGAGGAGAACACAGGGGGGTGAGAAGAAGGGGAGATGAGGAGAAGGGGAGATTAGGAGAACACAGGGAGTGGGAGGTGGGGAGAAGGGGAGATGAGGAGAACACGGGGGGTGAGGAGAAGGGGAGATGAGGAGAACACGGGGGGGGTGAGGAGAAGGGGAGATGAGGAGAACATGTGGGGGGGTGAGGAGACGGGGAGATTAGGAGAACACAGGGAGTGGGAGGTGAGGAGAAGGGGAGATGAGGAGAACACGGGGAGGTGAGGAGAAGGGGAGATGAGGAGAACACGGGGAGGTGAGGAGAACACGGGGAGGTGAGGAGAACACAGGGAGGTGAGAAGAACACAGGGAGGGGGTGAGGAGAACACGGGGAGGTGAGGAGAACACAGGGAGGGGGTGAGGAGAAGGGGAGGTGAGGAGAACACAGGGAGGGGGTGAGGAGAAGGGGAGGTGAGGAGAACACAGGGAGGGAGTGAGGAGAACACAGGGGGGGGTGAGGAGAAGGGGAGATGAGGAGAACACAGGGAGGGGGTTGAGGAGAACACAGGGAGGGGGTTGAGGAGAACACAGGGAGGGGGGCGAGGAGAACACAGGGAGGGGGGCGAGGAGAACACAGGGAGGGGGAGGTGAGGAGAAGGGGAGATGAGGAGAACACAGGGAGGGGGAGGGGAGGAGAAGGGGAGATGAGGAGAACACAAGGAGGGGGAGGTGAGGAGAAGGGGAGATGAGGAGAACATGTGCGTGTATGAGCTATTATATTGTATATGTTCATTAGTAGTTTATGGTATCGTGTATGATACATATGAATGTGGACTGTGTATGAGGGCTGCTTGTGGAATTGTGTGCATGTATGTGGATTGTTAGTGGTGTTGCGTTTGTGGGGATTGTGTGTATGTTTGTGTGTGGGCTGTTGGTATTATTTGAATGAGGAGAGGCTTATTCTGCAGGTCTGTGTATATCTAGCACTGTGAGTGGCTTCCCAGGGTTCCAGTGGGGACCAGCCTGGGCAGGTACAGGTCAAGGACAGGAGCTGCACCATCATCTGTGGGCTGCTCTACTACAGTGTGGATTCCCATTCACAAGTGATCTGAGATCACTTACTCTATATGCTTCAATACATAAATTGAGGATTGTCCTTAACTACCTCTTTGTATTAGCAGATATCTGAAGTTTCACTGAGCCTCCTGAGAGGCCAGACCCTGTTTGGCTCTAGCAGCCTTGAGTGCCGTGGAAAGACACCTCGAGTGCCGTGCATGGCACTAGTGCCGTAGGTTGCCTACCCCTGGTCTAGAACAAGACATATTGACTAATTTGCTTGTAACAAGATATCAGTAAAGAACAACTTACGGTATGTCAAATCTGAAATAAGGCACCATTTGTAGGTATAAAAACATAGCTTTGACTGCAGTCTTATTCCCAGAACTAACTAGATCAACATTACTGTGCCAGGTTCTAGCACTACGGCAATAACAGAAAAAAAAAATAAAAAAATTATTTGTAGAAAAACTGGTTGTCTACAGTCTTTTTTGATGAAAGCAGTAAATCCACATTTTAAGCAAAACAAAGTGCTGGTTCTGCAATCAAACTTAACTAAAAATGTGGATTCTTTCCTCAATTTCAACAATAAAAAAAAACAAAACAAAAAACAGAACTTCTCAAGGTGCTTTTTCTGATGCGATGGCAATGAAGCATTTCAACCTGTGTGCTGCCCTTGTGTCATGCGACTACAAGCTAGAACTGACCGGATACTGAGAAAATTTAGCAAAATTTTAAAGGATCAATATTAATTTTATGCAGTGTGTGGTCTAAAAGGAAAAATATAATATGACGTACTAACATATTAAAATATAATGCGCACTACCTGAAAAGTGTAGCTGCACTTTTAAATACCATCAGGACAAAGGTAAGGCAAATCGTATGCGGGTTTTGACAGTTCTGACAGATCACTGATCCTGTAAGGGCAGCCTGACCTGCCAGGAGAAGATTAGGTCAGGAAGAGAGAAACTTATTTTGTGAAACTTAAAGATGGTTTCGACCTTGTTTTTAATGCATTATATCCAATGCATAAAAAGTGTATTGAAGACTCAAAATAATAATTTAAAAAATATACGTTGATCTATACACATTTCCTCTATGTAGATTATCCCTAGGCTCTGACATTTTATCAGAGCCTAGAGTATTTCCTGAAACTGCATATGTAGGGAAGCAAGTGGAAGCTGTGAATTCTCTACAGGCAGTATACCATCTTAAAAATGTGTATTTCTTCCCAAGGCTTCTTTATACATTATTGATAGAATGCATTAAAATAAGTCGCACAATAAATCCCTTTAAAAACTTGGTTTTAAGGATTATCCCCAGCACTACATGCTTTAAACAAAAAAATACTAAAGCTTTAGAATTGTATTCATGGTAGGTAGTATTTAAAAACTAAACCCCAAATTTTGTTTATCTAGGCAAAATGTGCCAGGACAAAAATTCTCCAGCCCAGCTATAGCCAGAGTTCGGCTTTTTTGGCCTGACTTTTACATTTCAGTTTTTAATGAATAAATCAATGAGTTTACAGGAATTAAAACAGTGTATGCCACTTCTACTTCAGACATATGCAATATAGTAATTTGCAGCCTCCTCTGTGTGCCATTTTGCATAGAATATCGTTGTTACGGTCCGGACTGGAATCAAATTGTTCAACTTTGAAATTGCTCTCCTCCAAGCCCATAATCATCTAACCAACTAAATATGAGGTCACCAGAACGCATAATTGTGAGGAATGCTTAGTTCAGAGGTTTTCAACGAAGAGAACAAGGTCTGGCAAAGTATTATGGGAAATGTATTCCTGCCCCAGCTGGCGAAGGTTACAACCTGCAAGCTTAGCTATTCAATTGGGAACTCAACTGAAGACATGTTACATTCAGCCAGCACTTTAATATTGGTTGACTGTGGGAGACAATATTTTGCAAACCAGAAAAATGTAAACATTTTAAAATAAGTGTGCATTTTTAATTAATTAATTATTTTCCATGAAAGATGGAATGTATTTTACAAACGCAGATTCGAGATCAGTAATAGTTCATTTTAAACAAAAGCCTAAAAATAAAATAGCATATAAAAAAGGTAATAAGAAGGTGTATAGACTCCCCTTATTTAGTTCCGCTCTGTCATACATCGGTAAAGAGCATCCTGGGTAATTAAGTTTAGTTAATTGCTGAATAGTAGTTCTGAAAACTGCTCTGCATAGACAATATCCCCATACAAAGCATTTTTGCAAAGCTGCCCTCAAAATCCTCCATGAATTGGTCTCTTCCACAACATCCAACTTTTCATCCACTTCTTTGGCTAACAGCCTGACAATAATCCAGTGTTCTTATCACAGCCATTCCACCATATGTTACATTCTTTTCAACTTTAGTAGGCCAACACTGCTATTGCAAGTCTAGCACACACACTAAGCTCCTCTCTTAACATCTACAATTCCATAAGAAGTAGTATCTAGGGTACTTACAATGTTCCACTGACCACACCCAACACCGTTACATTGGTCCTCCCACCACACCCAGTGCCCATACACTGGTCCTTGCACCAAACCCAGTTTTGCACGGTTTGCTCCCATATCCACACACAAAAATAAGCTTTAAATAAAAAAACTAAAATAAAAAAAAAACATTTACAGTTTCCCCATCTGTAACAGATAAAAGGAAGTTATCCCAGCATGCCCAGCAATAAAGGGCAGCACGTCTGGGCTATATGACCTTGTGGCACTGTCTCTACGCAGTTAAACCTGCTCGGTAGAGAGTATCCCCAAATAATAATAATAAAATTAATAATGAACAGTATAAAATTCTGTGATTCACATATATAGGAAGCAGGCTTGTGGTGAAGGAGGTGGAATCTTGACAATGTCTCCATGTTCTAATGCACACGTGTTCCAACTCTGCTGTTAGACGGCCAGGACAATTCACTGCACAAAAAAAAAAAAAAAAAAAACTCACATCTGACGGATATATGGGATATACAGCTCTCTCTCTCTGTGTCTCTCTCTCTCTCTCTCTCTCTCTCTCTCATTAGCTCACAACCACTCATACCATTTCTTTACTCACCACTATTCTCCTACACTGTTGCGCAGTGCGGCTTCTTCCCTCAGAGCCGCCATCGCAAGCCTCAGATGTTCCTTCAGCTGGTCGATTTCTCGCTCTGAGCGGGTTTTGATGTTATTGAGCTCTGCATAAATATCCTTATATTTTTCCGAGGCATACCGTTTATCCTGTGGTTGGTAGAATGAGGGAAAAAAAAAAAATTCTACATATTATAAATAGGAAAATACAACAACAAGATATTTTAACAACAGTCAACCTTTGGTCAAACATACATTCTATAACAAGCAAAAAAAAAAAAAAAAAAAAAAAAATTAACATATTGAAATAATAAAATCAAAGTGATTGTATAATTAAAAAAAAAAATAGTGAAGGGATACAAACTGCAGAATATGAATTATGCTGGCCATTCTATGGGAGGGACGAAGGGAGACAGGTTCATTATTATGTTAGGGAACTACTGGGAATAGCCCTTGAGGATCACAGCACCTAAACCTACATTTTTATTCCCACAAAAAAAACAAAAAAACAACACTTACACAGTAGAACAGGTAACTCAGAAAGAGAATGAAGATATAAAGAAGTGAAACAGTTAATTGGCTTTAGCCAAACAAAAAACAAAAATAATGCAACCGTGGGAAAAATAAATTGAATAGTATCTAACACAGTATTTATTTAAACAAAAGGTTAAAAACTCTTACTTGAAGTAATGGGTTTGCCAGCAATAAACCCACAACTAGATAAGCAGAAGAAGCACGGGAGGCGGGTGAAACGCGTCACGTGTGACAGAGAGAGGCGGTCTCAGCGGTCACGTGACCGGAACCAGGAAGTGTCTAAGCTGTATCATTTGTGTGTGTAAATTCCTGCTTCTCTAGTTGTGGGTTTACTGCTGGCAAACCCATTACTTCAAGTAAGAGTTTTTAACCTTTTGTTTAAATAAATACTGTGTTTGATACTATTCAGTTTGGGCTCCTGCCTCTCTATTTGTTTATACTGCCTAGATATTACATGTGATTCAGAAGAGTATCCTGTTTTGCTATACTGTGGGTTTATCCCTCTCCATTGGAGCAATTCAAACCCAGAGCCAGGGGTGATAGGGCTCTGGTCCATGTGAGTTGATCCCCAGATATACTTTTAATCTTGCATACCCTGTATATACAGATAGTCTGCACTATATACTGTATATTTTTTCAGAGTACTCAGAGAAGATGCTGACTCCAGTGCAGTTGCTAGCGCACTCCAACTTTCTGGTATCTATTGCTAATTTGTGTCACTGTGTGTCACTTGGGGGTTGTGCCGCAGCACTGCAGATATTCTTAAGCGCTTTGACTCCATCTGGTTTTTTACGTGGGAAAAATAAAGTAGAGGTGAATGGTGAAAGTGTGAACAGTCATTGAAATCCCTTTTTAGAATCAATCATGAGTAGGAAATCACCTACACAGACTGTACAACGGAGGAAGCCATATTTTAGTCAAAACACGTTTTGCAATTGGACTCCAACATTACTTTCATTTTTAAATTTCTATATAAAGTGTTATCTTGTTTTATTCATTTGAGAATCATCTGTGTTCTTCATTAGAAGGGGATTTCCTACTCCACATTGATTCCAAAAGGGGTGAAGATCTCCCTATGGATTCTAAAGCAATATATACCAGAGCCAGGTGACTGTATGGCTCTTTATTTGTGAGTGCACCTTTATTACATGTTGTATATACTTGTGGTATAAGAAGCTTGGCTGCAGTATTATTTGTTACTATCTTTTTTTCTACAGAAACAAAAATAATAGAAGAGAGGAAAGTATTGTATTTATATATGTGCGCAATATTCTTTTTGTTGTAAAACTCCACCCAGTGGGGGGCGGGGCCGGACCGCCAGGCTGAACGGACGCAAAATGGAGTAGCTCCTGAAGGAATCTCAAGTTTTGGCCTTAAAACAAGCTTACCGGACAACTGGCTGCTGAACCCCGGCATGAGAGGCCACCCTGGTCCCGAGGAGAGGCTTGCTGAGAAGTTCTAGTCCCTCGCAGGGGCGATCCCTGTCGCACGATGAGGACCGCTTGGGCGGTGAGCGAGGTGGATGGCCGCTGCCCAGCTATCCTGCCCACCAGCGGTAAAGAAAGAAACCCGGGGTTGGGAAGGTCCGGTCCCGTGCCCCCCCCCCCCTTTGGGCCGGCGGGGGTGATCCCGGCCCCCACCCTGTGACCCAGCGGACCACCACAATGCCAGCGATCGGAGCGGAGGTAATGAGGCCCAGCGCACAAGCCCCCTTTAAAATGGTGGAGACCACATGGCAGGCGACCCTACTCACAGACGGGCGCACTCACCTCTCCTACAGCCACACAAACAGACTGCTGAGCGGGAACCGGCGGAGAGGGAAATAAGACCTCAGGAGCAGAGTGAATGAGGAACTGTCACGGTATAATGGCCTCCCTGCCACACTAATCTGCCCACCGCGAGGGGACCGCAATATACGGACTGACCACCCATAGCAAAGATAATTCCTGGGATCTCTTTCCAGACCGATCTGCCCACAAAGAGAACATGAACAGAACAGCAGCCAACGAGCTTCCCGGACCAAGAACAACATCCTCGCTGCAGAAAGGCTGGCCCCCTGACAGGCAACCTCTGACCCTCGCCTGGCCGACATGGGACTAAATTGGGGTGGATATTCTACAGTCTAGTCTTAAATACTAGGGCTACCTTAGTGCTTATTAGAGCCACTCAAGTTCTAGTCCAAGTCTAGTATAACTTGTAACCACTCTCTCAAAGCTCAGGCAGCCAAGACAGATGAATACTCATTAATCTTCACCTAACCTACTGCATCCATAATTTATCCCAGTTTTATTCTTTAATCTGCCTAAATAGCATGTATTAAGCTTGTTTGTAAAACAAAAAACTAGTGCTTTGTACTAACATACCCCATTGCTCTCCCTGTTATGTAATCTTGGTTTAGAAATCTGCATGTGGATTGCCTTTGGGGTACCAGAGGCCTGTATGTTACCCTCATATGCACTGCAAAAATAAAGAATTAAAAAAAAAAAAAAAAAACTCCACCCAGTGTACATTTGTTTGTTGTATTTTAGGTGAGGGTAAAGGGGATTCCCCACAGATGAGTAGAGCATGTGATTCACGGAGCGTGTACAACGTTTGGGTACTTGATTTCTTACCTTCTGCAGGTTTTGTAGATCCTCCCGTAGACAAGAGATCTCTTTTCGCATATATTGCAGCTCATTCTCCTTAACCCTCAGCAAAACCTAGTCAAAGAAACACAAAAGACAAATTAGTGAATAATAAACAGGCCCTACATGCTTAAAACACCTCCCCCCCCAAAAAATAAAAAAAATAAAAAATCCAAACACTGTCTTTCTGCAACAGTTGCACTACAACTCCCATACTCCTTTTAATACCTAGATGCCGGGTCACGTTTCTGTGTTATTTGTAGTTTTACAGTTGGAGGGCTGTATGTTGCATTACTATCTCTCACACGATCCTGTGCTCAAAGTCTTACCTCCAATTCAGTGCAGCTCTTGCCTCCTCCTTTCAGCTCGTCACTTGGCCCATTTCCAGCCATGAAGGCACGCAACTTCCCAATCTCTGCTGAGAGTTGATTGTTTAATTCCTGCACAAGAAGGCACACAGGAAGACAAGTGTTAATAAAGTGTTGATGGCCTTATTTATAAACAACAGTCTGAGGGAACTCGGATATGTCCTGTTGGGATTTCCATAAAACTATACCAAGGCAAAGCAATGTAACTAAATCCCCACTTTTTTGCCTAGATTAGGTGTTTTTAAAAAAAACTTTTACAAACTAATCTGTCAACATTGAAGTTGCTGTTTAGTAGATAGGAGAGTGCGCTGGATCTTGTGTATTTATTGTATAATATGGCCCCCAGCAGCACCCCATTTAAGCATGTTTAGGTGAGTGCAACCATCCCCCCATGTTTCCTATATATATTTGGGAGTCTAGCCAACTCCTTGGTTCTGCACCCCTCCCTGTTACAGGTGCCTCATCTCAGGTCCCTATTTAGCCTTGTACTGCAGAGAGCCTCAGATGGAATTTTTTCCCCCCCAGTAAGTGGTTAATCTCATAAGAGCAGACATTAGACTGTGAGAGTAGGACCTGCCAAAGATGGGGTACATTGACGTTGTGGCAGGCTTATGCAATGTATGATCATATAATGTAACTAAATCCCCACTTTTTTGCCTAGATTAGGTGTTTTTTAAAAAAAACTTTTACAAACTAATCTGTCAACATTGAAGTTGCTGTTTAGTAGATAGGAGAGTGCGCTGGATCTTGTGTATTTATTATATATATATATATATATATGGTTTGCCATGAGTAGTTTCACTAAAAAAAAAAAAAAGAAAGGGAAAAGGGAAAAGAAAAAAAAAGAAAGCTACTTTTCAAGTTAACAGCAGCTGCCAGGGGTTGGCCTCTAAAAAGAACATTCCATACGTGAGTTCACCAATATTGTTGTTTTTTTACAATGCAACTGGAGTTAAAAATGACAAATAAACACATGCTTGAAGCTTCTGCTGGGAGTAGGAAGTAGCTGACACCTATCAGCAGCTCCTGGTCCTCCCACGATTTTCAGTGGGAGAACTGTGCATGTAGTTTCATACATGATAGAAAGAAACACTATTTTCCAGGCTTATAAAGTTAGCAGCATAGAAGAAAGATACAATTGTGAAATTAAAAACCATTACAGAATCTATGAGAGTTTCTCAGTCAGTCAATCACTGGAATCCTGGCAAAGGCTTCTACATTGAAGCTGTGCCTGAAGGAGGTGGCAGAGCGGTTAGGAAGACTGGCGTTAAACCATTCATTAATAAGAGGGCACTCAGGACCTTACAGGTGTGACTATATGACTTTATGGAAATGAAATTATTATGGTGCTAGAGTGTCCCTTTAATAATGCTATAGATTTGTTTAACCAATATCTATTTACATGTGTGCTTTTTATAGCTTTGAATGTGCTCACTGTATCCACCATTCTTTCCAATGTTAAATATTTTATTAGACATTGCCAGCATGAATAGGGGTAGGAGATTTTATGGATGTAGGAAAATAATAGTGAAATACTAATGAATGGTTATTTTTTTAAACTACCTTTTACAAGGGCATTTAAAAAAATGCCTTTATTAAACCTAGAACTTATTTTTAACCTTGCAAGAGAAACAGTCTCTACAGGACGGTTTACCCGATTCTGTTTTAGTAGCTCCTGCCCTTCCATTTGGCACTTTTGCAGGTTCCGCTCCCTCTCCGCTCCAGTCTGGGTCAGAGTGCCAACCTCCAGACACTTCTGGGAGTAACGCTCAGACAGGGTCTGCAAGTCCCGCCTCAAAGATTCCATGTCAGACCTAATGAGGGTGAAGAGAGACACAAGAGTATAGAAGAAAAGGTGCAAGCAAGTCAGGTATAAACAATGCTGATTAGAATGAAAGTGAAGAGGCAGGCAGAAGTTAATAAGATGAGGGAAGGTTCATACTGGTGCTGCCTGCGGATGATTTCATGTCCTGGCGAGTTCCCGTGCTGGAATGACCTGGCCTTCTCAACCTCTCTCTGTAGCTCCTCTTTATGTGCTGTGCGAATTGCTTCAATTACTAAAAGAAAGAGTTTAAAATAAAATCTACTGAGGCAATTAATGTACATGTCAGGTCAGTGCATAAAACAGTTAGTATAGATCAGGGCTCAGCATTTCAAGTCCTGAGCTGCTAGCCAGGCCTAAATTAACTCACCACCTGAAAATCTTTGGTGTGAACAACAGTTTGCTTTTGAGGCAAATTAAAGAACATATCTGGGTGTTTCTGAATTCAAGGGTCCATACAAGTATAGTTACCATACTATCCTAAAAATAATGCCAGTTAGCGCACATCAAACCGTTAGGAGAGTCATGCAGTTGTGGTGCGAGCAGGGATGAATTCCTGTTCACACTGAGCTGACATGGATACCAAGTCAGCTGGAGCCATGTTCAGTGGCCCCAGAAGAACATACTCGTTTTAAGCATGGCTGCATACATCCCTTTTATCTCTTTTTTCTCAGGAGGCAGAGCCCCCAGTCAAAAAGACCCTCAGAGGGCCTCTCAGCATGACCCACAGCCAACAGTTATTGGCGATGGGCTGTGACTGCTGCCCACCACTGTCAGAGGGACTACCAGACAGCCACTAGAGGACACTTCTGTGTTCATAGAACACGGAAAGTGTGCTATAACGTCGCTGGGCGTCCTCACACTATGTGAGGACCTCCAGCGTCGCTGAAATCCCCATAGAAAAGTATTATTCAATGCTTTCCTATGGGGAGGTAACATGCGCATGCGCGGCATTGCCGCACACGCGAATTAGGTCTCCTCTACACTGGCCGCGCATGCTCAATAGGTCTCCCCCGCCGGATGACGTCGGCGGGGAAGAAGCGTGGGCGGATCCTGACCCAGCGCTGAGGGACATTGGCGCTGGATACAGGTAAGTCACTGAAGGGGTTTCAAACCCTTTAGCAACATGGGATAGGGGTGGGAGGAAGAGGGGACCTGAGAGTCCCTTTAAAGAAAAACCCTTAAAATTACAGTGGAGCAAACACATAGCACAAATTTTAGGTTTTTGTTTTGATTCGGAAACTGGACAATTGCTTTCATCCTTAAGGGGTTAACGTATGTTTGTGTGATTGCTGACGTAAATATGGAACAACAATGCATGTGAAAGTGTAAAGTGTCAGCAAATGCAGAGTTCTATTGGGCGGTTTGTCAATGTGTGTGTGAGCAGGCGTGTATTTGTGTGAAATGTTACCATATGTAGATGTAGAGGTGTGAATTTGGGTAGTATAAGTGTGCCGTACGTGAAGGCAACAGTGTATTTGTGAAGAATGCTGGTATGTGTATCTGTGAAAACTATTAATACATGAATTTTTTTTTTTATGTTCGCTATTTTTTAAACAACTAAGAGTCTGCTTTAATGGTTAGGGGTACTGCACAGACTGTCCAAAGTATATCCCTCACTGCCACTCTGTGCTGGAAGCAGCATGAAGAAACTAACAATGTGACATTTTACAAGCAAAGATTGCTTGAAAAAGACACATAGTTGAGACATTGCTACTTTGGGGATGCCAACAAAGGAATATCATTTGGAATTATAAATAAATGCTGGACATTTTCTCTTCTTTGCCAGTTTGTGACAGCGTGTTAGAACCAGAGTCCTTGCACCCTTTACTCACTGCTAACATAGGTGGGTGTTCTTCTCTATTTCACAGCTTACAAACACGGTCACCTACATCTGGTAGCACTGCCGAGAGTTCTCTCCACCCACCTCTCCAGGAACAGCACTTCTGCCAACGTTACCTAACAATACAGACTACTTACTTCCATCACATTTTACTTCCACTAAGTTGCCAAAAGCAATGGCTTAGAAACAACAATCAGGCCCCTTTATGTGGGAGAAATATACAGGTCACACAGTAACAGAAACAAACTTCCTTTGACCAGGTCTGGTCTAGATGTAGAGTTTTGAAGTCATCCTCTAATGTGTGTGTACACACACACACACACACACGTATTTCTGTAAAAGGTTTAAGAACTTGCACATTGTTTAAAGTTGTAAGTTTACAACAGGATGAGCATCATAAGAAATGTATCGTAGAAGCAGTATTGAGGGTCTCTGACACAGGTAGAAGTAACTTAAAGAATTGTAGAGGGTTTAGCAATATAAATTGTATTTTAACTACCACTCTCTGTATCTTTTTTTTTTTTTATTCTTTATTTTTAGCGTGCATGAAAGTATAACAAGTGGGCTCGTCATGCCCCAACAGCTTTGACCAGCTTACATACAGACAATTAACAGTTGGTTGGCATGTGAAGTATTCTGCACAATTTTTATATACATTAGTTAGCATTAGTGTTATAATACTGCACTTTTTTTTTTTGGAAAACATATTAAACCATCGACATCTTGAACAAATGCGCTATGTAAAAATACAATATTAATTAAATCTAAACTGTGCCTGCTGAGCCAGGCTTGCATCACATAAGAGTTAAGCGGAGCGTGGATAGTTGTCAAACATTTAGTGGCACTACCGCCGCCAAGCGGACGGGTAGGATAATTATCTAATGGGGGGCTGTTCCAGAAGACTAAGGAGCGGGAGTTACCGCTGGGAAGTGGCACTTACCACAATTGGTGGCCTGTTTGGCAGGGCGGTGAGGTGACATTACAATTTGGTTAAGCCAATTTGGCGGGTTGTAATAAAATCGCTAGGCTGTTGTAGCCTTATTTGTGGTTTTGCGTTTCCACGGTAAGCTGTTGCAGTATGGCAGGGGGACGGTAGGCCTTCTCCCTGTCTGGGCAGTATGCTACCCGTTAAAGGGCCAGGTTACTGCGGTCAAGCAGAGATGTAGCTGGGTGGTGTACGGCCCTTATTGCAGGAATATGCTCTGTGTGGGGAACAAGAAAGTGGCGTAGTGTGGTCGCAGAAGTGAAGGGGGGGGGGCGATGGGCTCTGTCCTGATGGGAGTCAGGGTGGCGAGTCAGTCAAGGAGGTGTTCCTATATTGTGTCTGGTCCGTGTGGGCTATTTGAGGGCAGTGGGTAATTGCATCCTAGTTTGGGCGACCCTTTAGTCCAAGAGGTCTTGGGGTAGTGGGAATACATATAATATACATCACAGATTTGTGAGGAAAGAAAGAGGTGTAAACCAAAGTTCTCTTTAGTAGACAGTCCGTGGCTGTATACGGATATCTGGAGCCCTTCTTGGCCGCTGACCCCGTTTTCAGGTCTCAGCTCTGTCAGGCAGGGTGGCTTGAGCGGTCCTGGGAACAAACTCACGGATTCTCGCCGGGTCCAGGCTGGCCAGGCTAGGCTCCCCATTTGCAGCCGTCGGCATAATACCCTGGGCCTTCATGAGGTCCTCCAACTCCCGATACGTTCCCGCCCTGTGTGTTGCACCTTTAAAGGTGAGCTGGATGGTGTGTGGTTGGCCCCACCTGTATTGGATGTCCCGGTTCCGGAGCACTTGCAAGAGGGGTCTCAGGGACCGTCGCCAGCTCAGTGTGTGTCTTGTGAGATCCGGAAAGACCAGCAGCGTCGCTCCTTCAAAAGTTATCGGAGTCTTCCTCCGGATAGCCGCCAATAGTGAGGCCCTGTCCTGCAGGGATTGGAATCGGAGGATGAGGTCAGGTGTCATGTCCTGTGGGGCCTCTGCTGGCCTGGGGAGGCGGAACATGCCGTCCAGTTTCATGGCTTTGGCCTGTTTAGGCGGGAGGAAAGCTTCCATGAACCGCCGTATGAAATGAGGCAAGTCTGTAATCCCCTGTGATTCCGGTACTCCCCTTATCTTGAGGTTGTATCGCCTCCGGTGCTCTTCCAGTGCATTAATTCTGCCATCTGTCTGCTGTAATTTGTGTTGTAGGTTTTCCAGACTTTGTTCTACCGCTGTCAGCCTGGCAGTGTGGTCGGTGTTGGAGGTTTCCAGCTGGGTGATCCTCGAGGTGTTGTTTTCGATCGCCTTTCTGAAGTGGGCCATGTCACCCTGTAAGTTTGCACGGAGTTCCGCGAGCACCGCCTTTAATTGTGGTGCCGTGACCGGTTCTCTGTCTCCCGCTGTTGGGAGGGTAGGTCCCGTCTTTTTACTGGAAGTGGCACCGTCCCTCAGGCCTGGCGAGGATTCCTCCGAGGAGCACGATGAGCCCTCATCAAGGAGCGCCATCTTGTCCCACGCGGCCCTCTGCGAGCAGCGGAACAATTCGCCAATGTCATGGCTTACCGGGCTTTTGTCGGCCTTTGGTCGCTTGTTTTTGCGCCCCATGCTGTCAGGCGTATAGTAGTGGGGTTTAATTTCCTTATTTCTTTCGATTTTGCAGGTTTTAGGGCAATAGTTTGCAGAGCACAGGAGAAGTGCGACTGCTCTGGTCTGCTGCTCGGCTCCGCCCCTCCCACTCTCTGTATCTTTATTTGCGTTAAAATAAATGTAATAATCAAGAATCTGTATGGGTGTTTTTTAGAATACAAACAGCCTCCTCCAAGATGGCTACTACAGCACATGTGAACACATATGTACAAATCGTTTCTAAGGCTAAAAACCAGACATAGTTCTAATAGGTACACGTACACATTTGGCTAAATGAATATGTAAAACAATATCTAGATTAGTAATGCTGTGTCACCATTATGCTTCCATGACCATCTAAATTAAACAGATCCACACACACACACACACACACACACACACACACACACAACTACCCTATAAAAAATAAATAAATAAAACACAGTTACCAGAAGCTGTAGCGGCGGCCTCTTCTGCCAAAAGCTGCTCCTTCTCCTGCCGCAACCTCTGAACCTCCCATTCATGGTGCCTCTGCAGCTCGGATATTAATTGCTGGTGGGTAGCTTCCATCTGGGCAAGGCTACGCTCACATGACTCCTGTAATGTATATCGAAAAGCAGCTGCATTCAAAAGCTGGACATTATGCAAAACTGCAGAATTTCGATCAGACACATTTACCCACCATGTTTACATTGTGTATCTATGGAGTCAGACGGAGCCTTTTGTGAGTGCAATGGCAACACAAACACCAAACCTCAATTGACTAAAAGCATAACAAATAACCAATTATAGTTACAGTCCTAGTAAACCACATCAAGTCAATAAAGAAAGAGTCAGACGTTATGTACAAACTTTTTGTTTCTTACAATTTCTGCAATAGAACGGATCGCTTTAGCACATGTGAGTTAAAGCATTTTACATTAAATGCAGTAAAAAAAACAAAAAAAAATACCAACTCTCCTATCATCAGAAGAAAACACATACAAATAAAGACATCACCACATTAGAAAATACAATTTTAACATCCTCTGCATATTATTATTATTATTGCCGCCATTTATATAGCGCCAACAGATTCCGTAGCGCTTTACAATATTATGAGAGGGGATTTAACTATAAATAGGACAATTACAAATAAACTTACAGGAACAATAGGTTGAAGAGGATCCTGCTCAATCGAGCTTACATTCTATAGGAAACTAAAACAAATCTCTGATTTTGTCATCTCGTTGAACTGGTTATAGTGTTTGGAGTCTCCTGGGGATGTCCTTCCATTCAGTGTTAAACGGTTTTTAATGCTAAACAAGAGTCCCTTGCATCCCAACCACTCTGGGCTGCTTGTGCTAATGAGGATGTGTTAGCCTGAGCAGCAGTGGGCAGCTGTGATAGGCTTGGTGTCAGCTGACAAATTTAGGCCTTTGCTGGTATGAATAGCTATGGCTAGAAGGAAGTGTGTAATCTTTGCCTTAGCCATACGCCCAGTGGGCTTCGGGCAGTGGGTTGTTCTTGACCATAATTTAGTCCGGGATGTGGATTTTATATTTCCCGACAAATGAGGTTCCAGGCGTCAGGCAGGACTACCTTGGATGGGCTGGAGGCCGGGGCTGCAGAAGTTAGAGAAATTCTTGAAATCAGCTATTGTTGCCTCTGTTTTCCCATTCAAACGTAAAGGGACACTATAGTCACCAGAACAACTACAGCTTATTGTGTTCGTTCTGGAAAGTATAATGTTCCCTTCAGGCATTTTCATGCAAAAACTACCTTTTCAGAGAAAAGGCAGTGTGTTTACATTGCCCCCTAGGGAAACCTCCAGTGGCCCCTCCTCAGATGGCCACTAGAGGAGTTTCCTGGGGCAGTGCTGCAGTGTTCAGCCTCTCCACGCTCTGCATGGAGGCGCTGACTTTTCTCCATAGAGATGCATTGATTCAATGCATCTCTAGGAGGAGGTGCTGATTGCCCAAAAC